>NC_055964.1:6666573-6766573 GCF_018492685.1 Alosa sapidissima
TGCCACTATAGGCAATAGTCATGCCTTTAACACGTAAAGGAGACAAGCGGTTCCGTTTAAAAAGAAGCCGACTTGTACAACTTTCTTTGGCACTGATTCTGCTTCTGATTCAGAGAGAAGGTACTATTAGTGTATGATAGTTAGTTAATGTACTAAAGTTAATTACTGTACTACTGGCACAGTTGAAGTGTAGACTGGCTGCACTGAGAAGGGAAGAGCACTACAGATTGAGAATGAAAGAACAAGTAAAGGTTGCAAATTCTTGGTTCACTCCAAATAAAATGGGAAGGAGTGTATGGACCTTGCTTTGTGCATTGGGGCACAGTCAATTGCACCCATAGGGCCATTGGAGATGGGTGTTAGAGGCTTTGTAGCTAAATCCACCACAAATATTAGGTGTTTGAAGATGGTCAGTCAAAGGACCTTTAAAGAAGTTGTCTGAGGCTGCTGAAAAAGTGAGCTAGTTGTTATGTCCGAAGCACTTACAGACCACTAGGGGGCCTGTACTGAGGAAGACTGTTATAGCAAGATCCTTGGGTGCCTGAGATGAAGAGCGTTCACTTCAGAATTCAAGGTTTTATTCATACTGCAGAACTCCTTTAGAAACACAGTAAAGAATCTCACAACTCACAAAACAACTCAGTTTTCCACATAGGTCATTACCATAGAGTTGTGTTCAAAATGTGAAAAATAATTTATAATATAGGCACACTCATCCACTCTTGTGTATGGAAATAAATATGCATAAAGCATATTGCTTTTTGATGACGAACAACCCTCCATAAGTTGTATTTCTCAGACTTGGCCACACAGAGTACCCAGCAGGCAACAGTCCACAGGCGATAATAACTCCTGTTTCCTCTCTCCTCATGCATCCATGTCATCAGCCCAGTAACATGTCATTCTTCCCACTCACTATTCAAACAGTCTAAAATTAGTGCTTTGGTGAATGGTCTTGGTGCATCATATGAACTGGGGTGGATGAGTGACATCTCAACATATGGTATGATATTATCCACCACCACCTCCGAGAGAGAGTGAGAGTGGTACCCTCAGTTTCTTTCAAAGTCTTCTTTGTTTTCTTTTTTTATGAAGCACAAAACATTCGCAGGCACCAAATCCATGTGAGATGACACCAAATCAGTTATGAGCCCCATAGCTGTGTGTAACCAGGACGTAATTTCCATTTCTATTGTAATACCAGTGAGACGCTCTCTTGACCCTTTTTAAAACAGCACTGGCCGTGCCTGCCAATGTGGTCCTGCATGCCTAAAACAGCATCTGCTATGAGGGGATGAGAGTAGTTGAAGTCAGGTAGTGCTGTGCTGATGGACTATGTGCAATGCTATGTGCTTTAGTGCCCCCCACTGGAATACTAGGGTACTGTGCAAAAATTCTGTCCATGTTTTCATAGAAATTCAATCATATCTTTATGTAGCAGTTAGTTTACAACTTCCTGGAAACAACTTGCAGCTGGCATTGTAAACATCAAATACAGTTTATTAAAAAGTTCCACAGCTCAATTATTTTATTCACTCAGTGAACTGCTAGATATACCAAAATATGTATACTGTATGATATAAGTGTTAATATAAGTACTTCTGTATAAGTAATTGTCTGCTTCAAATATTAATAACCTGCAAGCTTTCATTATAGTAAAGTGTGGTTAAGAGAGTAATCTAACAAATAATGTAACAAATTCTGGTTGAAGAACAATGTAATTGGAAGGGAATGCACCTGTTTCATCAAACATTATCCCTTGTGTCAGAATCTAACTAATACATTTGCAACATAACATATACCACTGAATTCAACATCACATAAAAATAAAAATAAAAACTTCTATGGAAGTACAGTAAGTATTCAGGATTAAACCATTAACATTATTAACTCTAGTACCAGTAATGATTGTAACAATCTTAATTCCGGTATTACAGTATAATACTGGAGAGATAAATAGATAGATAGATAGATAGATAACTATAACTATTAACTTAATTAATTAAATAACTATTAGTGCAATTAAAGAGGCCCTATGCAACAATTTTAGCAAAAATGACCTTAATTATGCAGGTTGAGAGTCGTTGTGGTGGTTCTACAACACTTTTTGGGTCGTTTGGTGGGTGCTTCGTCTCCCCCTAGTGCTTCTCCGCGGAAAAAATGAATATGCAACTTTCTGGTCGCGGTCCGAACACATCCGGATGTAACTCGGCGGGAATACTCGAAAATGTAGTCAGATTGTAGTTTCTAAGAAGACTGCAAAACGGACTCCGACTTGGCTTTTTTGCTGTTAAAATTGTAAGTAGCCTACCCTTGGGTGAACTTCGTTTTTGTAATGTGATTTGATAGTCTCTTGAACAATGTGTTTGCTCAACCGTTTTATTGTGAGCCCTGTGTGTTTATGACAATGTGAACAATGTGTTTAGCTTGGTTTATTGATGGCTAGCTCGCTAGCTAGTGGGGGTTTAGCGTAGCAGTCACTTGCTACCGAAGCTGCAGGGGGAGCTATGTCGTGAAAAATGCGAGCCCAAATCAGGCGAAAACCCAGAAACAGCGAAGGAATAACCAGACCTGCATAGGGCTTCTTTAAAGGAGAATTCCGGTGTGATATTGACCTAAAGTGTATTGAAACATGATACCGAGTGTGAACGTATGTCTCATAGCCCATCTCGACTTGTCCCCTGCACTCCAAAATCTGGCGCTAGTTAGCCGATGCTACCAACAGCTTTTTCAGTAGTGGTGCTTCGGCATTGGGCTAGCCATGCAAATAAATCACTGTTTTACACCCATTTACGAGGCTCAATGTATCTCCACACTTCATTGGTAGACTTCCGAGGGCCCTGACATTTAAAACGAGACATTGAGAACTTTGAAAAAGCACTGGTAGTTTACTTACAAGACGATTTATACAGACAGTATCTTCACGAAGTTTAACGTTTGCAGCCATCTTGAATTTAGTCACGATAAGTCGAGCAACGAATAAGAATGAACAGGTATGATAAGGGATCAGATTCCAAAAATAATTCAGTGGAAATGCATGGATTCCAGTTTCTTCCAGTAGCAGCAACTGGAATCCATGTTGAGTCAGTGCCCCCAATAAAAGGAAAATGTAAGACCCATTTCAAAGTGTACCCTTGTTTATAAGAGTAAAAAATAATGATAGGCCTAGTCTGGCATGCTGCACTGTTTGTAACAGTGTTAGCATTGCCCATGGTGGGTTAAATGATTGCAAAACTAGTGTCAATTCATGTGCATTATTCAGGCCTATACTATATGGCTAGTTGCCAAGGCTACATGAAAAGACCAAACTGCAAGATCTACATATTTTATTTTCACAATTACTTTTTTGGTGTACTGACTTTTTAGTATTTATTTATTTTATTATATATATGTATTTATACCATGGTCTAGGTTGAAAAGGGTATCGTTTAAAAAGTGATATAGGCCCTACTACACCTATAAAAAGACGTTCCGTTCGAATTGCCTGATGACAGTTCTAAATCACTGTGCTGGCTCAAACGCTAGTTAGTAACCAAGGCAGCATTATCAACTTATCAACATTCCACAGCGTTGCCATAAACAGCTGAAAAAACTAATGATTTTAGCTCTAAAACTCATTTAGTATTAATAATTGATTTCATATTTATTTATTTCATAAGTGACCATGGTATAAACGGGATAATGCCCTTTGATGCGTCCATTATCAGAAATAAATGGACTTCACGGAAGCAACTGTCCTCCGCTTTGCGTCGGACAGTTCACGCCTCCGCGTCGTCCATTTATTTCTGGGCATTATCCCTTACATATATATATATATATATATATATATATATATATATATATATATATATATATATATATATATATATATCCTGCTATATATATTCGCTTCGTGATACCTCCCTGAAATGACTTTTTGCAGGTTGAGATGTCTGCTTTATGGCATGTAATTGTTAGCATCAGGCTATGTCATGCCTGACTATGGACCACTGACTCCAGATCACAGATACAGTTTAGAGGCCAGCTTGCTGTCGAGCGAGGCCTCTGCTGCGGTCTTCTGTGTGGCTACAGCTGACGCGTGGCTATGCTGTGCCACTTCTGCTGGTGGTGCTGGCCCGCGTCTGGTCCCGGATGGTCTTGAGGAAGCTCATGATGCCTGAGCCTCCTGTGCCCCTTTCCTCCAGGGCGGTGGGCGCATGGGTGATGGTGCGATGCTCCTGCTCAGAACCGTCGCCCCGCAAACGTAGCTCCTGATGCACAAATAGCACATTATAGATGTTTATATTATTCTAGCTGGTAGCTTTGGTGATATACATGCAATTAGATTCACAAAGAAAACTATAAAAAGGATCATTATGATGTTAAAAATATAACCGTTCAAACATTTGCACTTAACGGCTTTACATTTTTGACTCTATGTACTAATAACTTTTGCCTCATAGACCTCATAGACATTTATGTAAGCACCTTAAAACTGTTAAAAAAACTTGCTCAATTCACTCAGTTGTGCTACAAAAGATCTGAAACCTAAAAACATCAGGATCAAAAAACGACAGACAATCAGGCGGGGGCATGCAGGCCACATTAAAAAGCATTGCACCTTGGCACGGGCAGCGGGTACGGTGATGAAACGCGAAACCACGTTGATGTGGTAGTTCCGCAGCGCCACAAGCCGGGCCACGCAGTGCTCGTAAGCAGCCGTCAGAGGCTCAGTGGCCCGCTCTAGCACAAAGTCCCGCAGGGAGGGTCGGGACAGTGAGATGTCCTGGATGAAGCGTGCGTGGGCTGGGGGCATGTAGTGTGACCTCATGCGTTTCAGAAAGGCCCCTGCATGGAAGACAAGCAGAACCGGTTAGATACATATACATATACATTTACATATTATACATGTAACATATACTGTACTCTGTGCAAGCACATAAACACACACACACACACATATACTGTACACAAGCACACATACACACATGCATAGTGCACACACACACACACACACACACACACACACACACACAGACGGCATAGGCTACATATATTAATGCATGTTGCCTAAATGTTGGCAGTAGACAATAATGTTTATTCTTAAAATCATAACTGGTACCTTCTTCATGCGATCGTGACTGCTGTCTTTGTGGAGAACATGATGCCGGTGAGTGTCTCTCTGTGTGTGTGTGTGTGTTTCATCTCTCTTACCACTGCTGGCCTCATGTTTGACCCCGAGCAGCTCGTCGAAGCAGTGCAGCAGACTGCTCTGGGCAGCGCTGCCTCCGGAGTACTCCATGGGCTCCACCTGCACACTCTCATACACCAGCCCATCTGGCATCGACGGGTTATCTTTCCATCTGCAGGGCACGGACAGGAACTCACAGCGCAGATGTAGCACGTACACATTTACATGTTTTCATTTAGCAAACGTTTTTATCCGAAGCGACTTACATATGTCAATTATATTACAAGGGCCATTGTCCCCGGAGCAACTCTGGGTTAAGCGCCTTGCTCAAGAGCACAATGGCAGAAGTTGGGAATTGAATCCACAACTTTTATGGTTACTGCATGCTAGCCCAGCTCCTTAACCACTACACTACCACTGCCCTGTTTAGTACACATACTAAATAACCGCACAGGGCCGCATTATGGTCCCATGGCATGAGACCCAGGAGCACTATGTTTTATTATTATGATTTAATATTATGATATTATTATTATCAATCAGTTAGCTTTTTAGTGCAGCCTATTTGGTAGAAAGCTGACATATTCTGGAAAATCACTTTTTAGTGCATGTATGGGTATGGGTGTCTGGGATGGCTACCAATGCAAAAACACAGGAATAACAAAACCCAGTCATTTGTTTATGGACTGTTTAAGCCTGGAAATTTGTTTAAGTGAGCTGTTCAGAGTGCTGGCCAAAGTAATGTCAAGTCTGGTAAGCTTCTTCAGTAAAACTTCTTTGATTTGACCTATCCGCACTCACGAGTGAAGAATGAAAGAGACAATTGTCTTTTATCCTGTAATGTCCCGCTCACACTGTGAGCACCGAGGGGTCAATTCAAGCATGTCATATTGTAACCACTACAGGGCCTGAGGCCCTAGCAGTAAGCTCATCTTCTAAGCACATGGAGAGGCCCAGGGACCTGTAAGGCTCATTTATACTCAACGTTAGCCTCCATCTGTGCTCTGAGTAAATTTCAACATATGAAACAGACATATCCATATATGTATGAAAAGATAGCATAAACTTGAATTTACACTGTAGGTACTGAAGGTCCTTAGTGGTCAAATCACACTTTAAGCCTAAAGGGCCTGCGGGCCCTAGTGGTCAGCTTATGTTTTAACACCAAGGAGTGTGAGGATTCTAACTTTGTAAGCACTGAGGGTTCCAGGGGCAGGAGTGGCCAGCTGAGCTCACATTTCAACAGTAAAAGGTCTGGGGCCCTTACTATTGTAAGCACTGTCTGTGGGGTCAGGGGGGCCCTGGTGGTGAGCTCACGTTTTAACATTAACACTACACATTTCAAAAGCTTCTACCCTTCAGCAATAAGACTCTTGGACACAACTAAACTGAAATGAAAACATTTTCCCCTCTTGTCACTGTTGTGAGCTAAATCCTTCTGTAACAAAAAAAACACCACCAACATTGCTGTGGCAATACAGTATCTATCTATTAGTTTGGGGGTCATAGATGAGGGAGGGAGTTCTGTTGTCATTGCTTACCCTGAGAGATATAGTTATGTTGTCATTGCTTACCCTGAGAGATATAGTTGTCATTGCTTACCCTGAGAGATATAGTTCTGTTGTCATTACTTACCCTGAGAGGTATAGTTATGTTGTCATTACTTACCCTGAGAGATATAGTTATGTTGTCATTACTTACCCTGAGAGGTATATCCTCATGATGCCATAGAAAACTGAGGGTTCCACGTAAACTGAGACACAGACACACAAACATAACAAAGTTGATTAACTCTGATACTTTGATAAATACTGTGACGTCGCTAGTAGTTGATACACCCTGATGTTGCTTTTAACACTTGAATTACTGAGTTTTGTCTTAAAGCAAATCAAATGCATTAATATTTTTCTTTAAATAAAAAGCCATTTATTAGCGGTAATTATTTTACCTACCATGCATCAATTTGAGAGCCTCCTTCATGCCATCTATGGCCAAACTAATGGATTCCAGAGCCCTGGTTACCATAGTAACATCATCTTGATGTACGCCATTGATAACTTGAGGAATTGCCTGTAATACCATGACAGCCATGCTGAGGTTAGGGAACTGTGTTCATGATGTGGTAAACATTTTCTAAAAAGTTTCTCAGAAACTCTCACCCTTAATCCAGGAACTGCAGCAAGCTCCACTAATAACGTGACCATGAAGAACCCGTGCACACTTTTTCCACCAGGGAGAGTAAAAAGCAGCTCCAGGTTCCTGCAAAATGTTGTTGTCATCCTTAAGCGTTAGAGAGCTGTATGAGAGTGCCATGTTTCTAATTATTTCTAAGTATAATAATAATCTCTTATTCCGTGTAATTTGGCCAACTGTTCCTGTTAAGTGTTTTTATCAGAGGCAAATGGATGAATATACAGTAAAGTGGAAATATGTCTGATCTTAGAGACTGACACGTCTATGTGTGTTACAGCTGAAGAGAGTGATAGTAAATCCTCCTTAGTAAATGTCCTCCTCTGCTGGTGGTTTTGATGTGGTACACAAAACTATTGAAAAATGCCTACAGGACAGATTGGGAAAGAGCACTTACTCCATATTGAACTCTCTGGTGTGCCATCCATCAGTGTCATGAAAGAGAGAGGGAAGCTTTGGTTAAATTCTTTGTACCATTATTTGTCCACAATTTTTTAGCTGTGCTTATTTTCCATCAAGTAGTAACTTGTGTAAAACTTTCAGTGTGGCTGCAAGAGTGAAAAAGGTGCCTGACAGTATCTCTTGCTGGATGTTTTGAGAGGGCTGAAGAAAAATCACTAACCCCTGTGGATCAGTCTTTTTCCAGTTGACGAGGACTGCGTCAGCATGTGTCAGGATGGGAGGCAGCCCTAGTTTTTGTGATACAGACCAGTAAGGCACAGCCAGGGTATGTGGCAGCACCTATCCAGACAAGAACAAAAGATTACGTTCTGCAACAATTTAAGGTTCCAAATTTCGAATCTGGATATTCTTTAGCATAATGTCAGTCACTCTGTGTAGTAAGTGTTTTTGCAACCAGAGCCTGCATTATAAACAGATAGCTGGGGAGGTCCTATCAGAACTGGTTATATCTATGCCATGTTTTAGTTTCATCCAGTGGCTTGACATTTGGTGTACTGTACCTGCATGGCATGAGCAAATGCTGTCCAATGTTTTTTTTTTTTTACAGTCATTGGTTCAAGGTCACACAACATGTAAAAGTTTACAAAAACTGCTGTTGAAAATGAGGCTAGAGACTTCCCACTGCGGCCAATTTTCTCAACGTCATATGCACGTTTAAAATACAGTAACATGTACAGTAACTGAGGTTAAGTCTATACACAACCTTGCACAAGAAAATCTGTCTTACCCTTACTGTCTCATTCTCGCCCTCCTGCCACACGTAGCCCATTGTCATAACACTAAGAGCCAGATGAGCCAATCGCAGCTCTCGGTGGCCCTGCAGAGGGTCCGTCTCCAAAAGGGGCATCTGGGGAAAAAACATAATTTGAGAGGATGATAAACTAACATACTATATGTTATCACATTCCTAGTCAATATATTTAATTCATTGGATGGCAAATGGCTTGTGCATTTGCTCAATAAACTACTTAACATACAGAACAATAACAATGCCTAGATTTTTGGAACTGTTGAACTTATATCCTCCTGAGAACCAAGACAAAATCTTACAATTTATATTTTTCCAAATTTATTTTTAATTTTATAGCATGTCCACTTTGGTGGACAAAAGGATCGTTTTAGTATGAAACGGTAACCACAAAAATAGACAAAAATGAACAAATTATGCTTGTAGTGGTATTAAATTAAGGGTAAACTTAACCAAATGTAAGGAAAAATGCTATTTATTCTTCTAGACTATTTTATTTGCCTTTTTCGACAGTTTTATTTATTTTTTCTGGATTGTTCCTTTCATTTTCATGTTTTTCTTTAATCTGCGATAATTATGTTTTTTAGTCTTACTCTTCTTCCCCATCTTCTTGAGGCTCAGGTTCATAGTCCTCATCTCTGTTTCACTCACTCATCACCCCCCCCCCCCCCCCCCCCATTCATCCTAATACAAATGATCTCCTAAATTTCCAAAAAAATCTAAGTATTTTGGTCTTGGTGTCCATTATAATGGACATTCATAAAGTCACTATTATTTCAAAATATAAATAACTTCACTTCTTTCAAAATTAATCATATGATTCCTGGCATTTTCATGAACAAGAACATATATCACCATCATATAAATGCTTAATAAAAAGACAATATTTGACATATGTCTCCATAAAAATGCTTGTTTTGATGTCAGCCATTTTTGAGAAAAAGAAAAAGGAGGTTCCCGGCAACCCAGCCAATCACATGATATACAGTATCATTAGAAAGCCCAGGGTGGCCTCTTTAAAAGACCACAGGAATTTATAGAATAGCTCAAAGGGGTAAAGGGGTACACATCTACAACTTATGTCCACTACAGAGGACATAGGTCTATAGGTTGGGTCTCAGAAGGATATCCAAAAAAATCATTAAAAAGTCAGAAAAAAAAAAAATATATATATAAACTCATGCAGTGACTTATTTTGGACATACATCTCAATGTGTATATACTGTATCAATTTCTTAAAATGCCTTGACATTGTTAATGTTTTTCCACACAACTGTTTAACATTAAATAAAACATAGATACTATACTTTTACCTGCTGAATGCATGCACGTAGTGAATGGGAACCAATGAGCTCTGGCACATTCCTGGCTATTTCCATCCAAGGTTGATAGTATGGTGGCAGATCTTCCTTAGGAAAATGGTAGGTTTTGTTTTTTAGTTGTTGTTCCAGAAACACCCTTAGAACCTGATCTGAAGATATAATGATATAACATTCTTTTGGGACATTATTAGATCAATTTTCATATTAGTTTTGACACACTGACTTACAAGAAGGAGAATGGAGTCTCTGATATCGCAGATGCAGATTTTTGTCACTGTTAGATGAATTGGGTACTCCCTTAGCGCTACATAGTCACCTAATATGTTGAAAACTAGCAAAAAGGGGAATTCCTACATTGTGCACTTTAAGGAATATACTGAGGTGAGAATGAACATCAGCTATTCGCCACTCAAGAAGGATGGGGTCAAAGGTCATAGTCACATTACGTCATACTGTACATGTCATAATGCTGTATTACATAAAAATCTTTCGGACATGTTCTAAGGATAAAACAGAAAAGTTTACAGGTTGTCTGTCTACAGGCTGTCTACAGGATGGCCTATAACTGCCAACAATACAACAAGCTCCAACAAATATGACTTTCAACTCCTAAAAGGATGGTATAAGAGAAAAGTTGGAACACAAGTTGTCTACATCATGTCATACTATTGAAACAAAAAGAAAAAATGGGTTTGTATTTCATGCTGCCCTTACAAGGGGGTAAAAACAATGGGTGTTTTTATGGAAAAAATGCTATTTAGGTCAAGCTTATGGGTTAAGCGTTAGAACTTACCGTCTCAAATTTCTTCGCACATACTTTCCCTCATGTACTATACTTCTCCAAAGCTTTAAAATGGTAAGTGCTTGACATTTCAAATCACTTGAGAACAAAAACATGCATTTTTCAATTGCAGAAAAAACAGGTTTGTTTCAATCTATAGGGCATTAGTGGTGGGTACTGATTAGGACAATAATTCTAATGGGATATTAACAATCTGCACATGATACTACCATGTAGATTGTCAGTTAGGAGAGGAGATTTTAAAAAGTGTCTCTGGGGTGTGTCCATCCATAATTGAAACGGCATACCTCAACAACGAAAATCATAAAACATGGGGGACTGTCTGGACAAAAATGTGCAAAAAATGATCTGAGACCATGGCGTCAAGGCTGTTTGAACTGACTGACCCATAACATAACACAATAAACATAAGACCTTTGAAACACTGTCAAATAGAGATGGAGACTTTGTCTAAGAACAATCTTAGACAATGGAGAGAAAAGCCAAGAAGGGAAAGGGAAGAAAACAATACAATAAAAATATGTTTTGATAAAGATGTTAATATTGGTCTATATGTAGAGTCAAACACAATAAGAGCAGAGATCATATTTTGATATGACTGGTAAAGGCTGTTCAACTTTTTGTGTTTGCTACTCATTGATCTTGTACAAACACTTTGCAGGCAAAGGATGAGCATATTCACTGAACTCCCTTAAGTGTTTTAAAATTACTGCAGTACAAATTTACAAATGTGTTGAACATTCCTTAGCCGGCTACTCAGCTCTCTAAGCTGGGCAATCAAGATCAAATTGCACAAGAAGTTAAAGTCAATGAATTCCCATTGATTTCTCACAAGTGGTGTCTCTCAGACCAAATGTAAACATGCATTTTCAGAAGAGTGCAGGACAAAGTTTTATATTAACTGCAAAAGCTCTTCCTTTTGCTGCAGCAGTGGATAAAGGTCACTGTCAAAAAACATAAGAACCATGCCAAAAATAGTGTTGAAGGAAAAAGAAAAAAACTTTTCCCCACATTCAAGTTAAATGTACTAAAGTAGTTGTACATTGCTGCAAACCACACAACCACAGTATTTGTTTTAAAAATGGCTTTGGAAACGGACTGAACTTTTCTTAAAAGAGTATATGTCCAGATAGAGTTAGATTACATCATAGTTAATCATCACTGTATGTAACTTTGTTATGTACTATATCACCAAAGGACAGATGGTTCATATCTTATTTTGAGCACAGCAGAATTTGAGCACATAATCCAGTCTTTACACATATATACACATATATGTCTTTACCTACCAGAGGTTCCGGCAGCACAAATCCAAACTCATCTGAGACATGGTAGTGCTCAAGAGAGAAGGGCTGTGATAGACTGGCATTTTCTGCATCCATGCCTTCTGGCATGTCCACCTTCCGGCTGCACAGGGTGACCAACAGGTTCATAAAGTGGGAAAAAATGAAGACCACAAACAGAATTTGAACACAAAACCCTGTAGAACTGAAGGCTACAGTAGCATTTAGTGTAACACAGAACAAAACTATGGACCTTACAGCAAGGAAGTCAACCTTTAGTCACAGGTCTGTTGCACAATGGGCCCCAACCATGTGGGGGGGGTCACGTTATCACAAGTGACCCAGATACCTCAAGGATTGATGTGCTATGAACTTCAAGGTAGAGAGTTCACTACGGCTCAGGGCCCAGTTTCCCGATAACAACGGAGACACGCTCTTACGAGGGTTTTCTACGATTCATCTTACGATCGTTCGTTTGGTTTTTCCGACTGTTTCCCGAACATGCTCGTAGCGTGAACGCGCGTGCACTGCTCTTAAGATGCTCTTAAGTGGAGCTGTCCACGTTAATAGTTCTGAAATATCCTCTGATTTGACGGTGATGTCAGGTGACTGCACATCACAGCTATAGGCCTACCATTTAAACTTCGGATCTACACATTAATTCCAACCCAGTCTCACGTCTGAACGTGTCACTGTCACGTTAATTAATCTATTGGGACGTGTTGTGTAACACGTGTTTCCTTGTTAAAAAACGTGTTGAGCAGGACGTAATTATCGTGTTACTATCACGTTGTATTTCGTATTCAATGAGCCAACAGAACCACGTCATCTGTCAAAAAAGCCCGACCCAAAATGGCGAGAATGTTATTTGATGCTTTTGACGTGCAGTTTCATACTCTTAAGCCTGCTTTGAGTTGTGGGTTAGAAGGAGCCACCTTCTAGCTAGCAGTTTTAAAAGGCTGAACCCCAGAATCCAGAAACAAGAACCGAGCAGGGACGGAGAAAAAAGAAGAATCCAAATGGGAAATGAGGTGAGCCTTGCTACTGCCGCTAGCATGATAATTTTGCTAGCAATTGAGCAAAACATTTTAAAGTTGATTTAACATGAAATAGTAGCCTATGCATGGGCAATACTGTGAATTCAGAGTAGGCTTGCACAACTTATAATTTAGCTAACGTGCATGATGTAATGTTACATTAATATGTAAAACAGCTGTTGTCTGTGTAAATTAACATTGTAGCCTAATATTGTTAGTGTGGGCTAAAGCTAACAGCTGGGAGGTAGCCTATCAGCCAGGCATGTATAATCGATAATCATGATGAACGTGAATAGATTTCGTTGCGAAAACGCGCATTGTTTTAGGCCACATATCAGCTATAAAACAATTGTATTCTGATACAGCAGTTCTCAGATGTTAGATATTCACTTATATTATAATATCATTTTGTATTTCTTTAACCTGATTAAGAGAGGGGTTTAATTCAATAGAGAATTGCAATGTGTGTAGCCCATAATATTAGAGATTAGATTAGGCTAGATTTAGATTAGATTCAACTTTATTGTAATTTAAAAGAGTAGGCTACAGGTACAGAGCCAATGAAATGCAGTTGACATCCAACCAGAAGTGCAAAGAAGCAGTTATGTAGACGATCAAGATTAATTATGTACAACAGTTAGATAAATAGGCAAGTTTTCCAGATGACATGTGTACAGTGACAGAAATAGCCTATACAGTGAATATGGAATGTGTGTCTAGCCTATAACAAAACAAATTGATAATAATACATAATAATGATAATAATAGCAGTAATTACAGTAGGCCACTCGCACTGTTGTTGGTGACGTGTCTGTTTCCTATTATTCCATGCCACTCTCCTACTGTCTCCTTTACTGCCCTGCGCCACTTGCCTACTATCTTTTGCCTCTTGCCTACTGTCCAGCACCACTCGTCTACCGTCTCCTATGCTGACCCACGCCACTCACCTACTGTTTCCTAACACAAACTGTAACATTAAGCTGACACAATCTTGCTGCACGGTTACTTATCTGCATGCAATCACTATTGCCAGCTGTTATGAGTAAACATTATATTGGGACACCAATATATTTCTGATTCACGGGCAGTGTATTTGCTACTGAAGAAAAGGAGAACACATAGTAATTGTTCTTGGATTGAGATTTAGAGTAAGGTTTCTATTGATCTTTTTCAGATAAGGCCTCTTCATTTTCAACTGTGAAGGATCTACATGGACTTGGTCTGGATAGCCTTTCCTGTTTTGATGAGCCAGTCGGTATGTATTTGACATTCTTTAGGATAAAAGGAGCCATATGTTATCAAAAATTCTACACCCATATGTAGAAAAGCTTTATTGCTGTTTGTTATTGTTGTTGTTGAAAACTATGTTGAATGCAAAGAGATGCATACAGTATGTCCCTTGGGAGGAGAGGGATGAGTGTGGATGATTGAATTGTCCAACAGACATAAAAATATGATTGTGTACACTGCCCGTGAATCAGAAATCAGAAATATATTGGTGTCCCAATATAATGTTTACTCATAACAGCTGGCAATAGTGATTGCATGCAGATAAGTAACCGTGCAGCAAGATTGTGTCAGCTTAATGTTACAGTTTGTGGCATTGGACAGTTAGGAAACAGTAGGTGAGTGGCGTGGGTCAGCATAGGAGATGGTAGACGAGTTGTGCTGGACAGTAGGCAAGAGGCAAAAGATAGTAGGCAAGTGGCGCAGGGCAGTAAAGGAGACAGTAGGAGAGTGGCATGGAATAATAGGAAACAGACACGTCACCAACAACAGTGCGAGTGGCCTACTGTAATTACTGCTATTATTATCATTATTATGTATTATTTATGTATTATTATCAATTTGTTTTGTTATAGGCTAGACACACATTCCATATTCACTGTATAGGCTATTTCTGTCACTGTACACATGTCATCTGGAAAACTTGCCTATTTATCTAACTGTTGTACATAATTAATCTTGATCGTCTACATAACTGCTTCTTTGCACTTCTGGTTGGATGTCAACTGCATTTCATTGGCTCTGTACCTGTAGCCTACTCTTTTAAATTACAATAAAGTTGAATCTAACCTAAATCTAGCCTAATCTCTCTAATATTATGGGCTACACACATTGCAATTCTCTATTGAATTAAACCCCTCTCTTAATCAGGTTAAAGAAATACAATATTATATTATAATATAAGTGAATATCTAACATCTGGAGAACTGCTGTATCAGAATACAATTGTTTTATAGCTGATATGTGGCCTAAAACAATGCGCGTTTTCGCAACAAAATCTATTCACGTTCATCATGATTATCGATTATACATGCCTGGCTGATAGGCTACCTCCCAGCTGTTAGCTGTAGCCCACACTAACAATATTAGGCTACAATGTTAATTTACACAGACAACAGCTGTTTTACAGATTACTGTAACATTACATCATGCACGTTAGCTAAATTATAAGTTGTGCAAGCCTACTCTGAATTCACAGTATTGCCCATGCATAGGCTACTATTTCATGTTAAATCAACTTTAAAATGTTTTGCTCAATTGCTAGCAAAATGATCATGCTAGCGGCAGTAGCAAGGCTCACCTCATTTCCCATTTGGATTCTTCTTTTTTCTCCGTCCCTGCTCGGTTCTTGATTCTGGATTCTGGGGTTCAGCCTTTTAAAACTGCTAGCTAGAAGGTGGCTCCTTCTAACCCACAACTCAAAGCAGGCTTAAGAGTATGAAACTGCACGTCAAAAGCATCAAATAACATTCTAGCCATTTTGGGTCGGGCTTTTTTGACAGATGACGTGGTTCTGCCTGAAAGCGAAATACAACGTGATAGTAACACGATAATTACGTCCTGCTCAACACGTTTTTTAACAAGGAAACGTGTTACACAACACGTCCCAATAGATTAATTAACGTGACAGTGACACGTTCAGACGTGAGACTGGGTTGATTAATTCACATCAATACGAAAATAGAAACACCTGACATCTGCATGTAAGCATCCCAAGTAGGTTATATACCACACAGAGACATAAATAATTGTAATTATTTTAAGATTAGATTGTTGCACCATGCAATAATTTTTCGCGGTGTCACTTAAGAACACGTTTGAAGATAAGAAAGAAGTCGAGTAAGAAAGAGAGGAAATGTGTAGGCTTAGATTTTGATGCAGTAGGCTACAGACTAAACCACATGTTGCTTTCTCTGCTTTTTACCTCATAGGCCTAATAAAATATAGCCTTCACTTAGCAAAGATAATGTCAAACTATTCTGGCAACGTCTCGTTTCATAACTTGATTGCATTTTTGTCCGCTTTTCATCACATTATTATGACCATTAAATGTAGGCTATTTTGCACGGTAAAATCTGATTCATCACAGGTAAACACAATAAAGAATGGGAACGTAAATTGGATTATGTATTCTAAGTTGTAATTCCTCTTTATGTCCTGTTGGTGACCTCAGTGAGAAGCACTGTTAAGACTGTCTTAGCCGGTAATGAGTACTCTGGAGCACTCGTAGATCTACGAGTGTTTTCACAACGCTCTTAGCTACGATGGTTTCAGGAAACAGTCGGCAAATCTTAAGACGTTCGTAAGAGGGACTTTACGACGCTCTTAGGCTTAAGATGCTTTCTGGAAACTGGGCCCTGACCTTCAATAAGGCATTCACTGTAGCTGTGAAGTGACATAATAGGTTCGGACCATGTTAATGTTTTTTTTTTATTCAAAAATAAAAAAAATAGTAGCTACACAACTTAATGAAAAATCATTTTTCCATCATAAGAACATTGTTATTGTTATGTTGTAATTCATGTCTTGTGACAGGTATTTTTTATTCATTTTTATATTTTCCCTTTTACTTGCCCTTCATGCTTTCATTATTATCTGCTGTTTTCCGATAATGTAAAGCAGATTGAGTTCTCTTGTTTATGAAATGTGCTATGTTCCTTGCCATTGGAGTGTCTGCTATAACTTAATATGTGATATGTGAGAGATGAGACAGGGCCGTCTGTGCAGCTCCCTCCCAAGACTAATAATTGTCAGAAATAACTGACAGCAGTTCAAATTCCAGACCCATATTGGGAGGACCTCTTTAACAGCACACTACATTCGCTAACATAAAATGCAACATCCATGTAACATTGCTTATGAATATAAACTATTAAGTGTTGTTGCATAATAATAAGAAATGATTACAACTATTAAAATGTTGATGAATTTAACATGAAAACCATCCATGACACTGCATGATGCTTGTGATGTGACCCACCTGGCCACAATTTCAGAGATTACAAATGGCATAGCGTAATGATTGGGTCCTTGGAAATGTTCTCCCTGACAAGAGGTCCTTCCAAAATGTTTGAGAATCCCTGCTGTATAGTGTTCCTATAGTCATTTCATATCTATAACATGAGATTGCTATACACCCTGCTGCTCCTCCACATGTAGGTTCCTAACGGAAAAATAAAGTTCTTTGAATTGAATTGGGATGAATTCTGTCCCAAAATACTGTAAGATTAGTTATTTTTCATAAGGTCGCACACCACTTCTAATGCTTCAGGTGAAAGACAACTTTAAAAACATATTTATCTGTTCATACATGTCGGTCAAGTTTAATAATTTTCTGTCATTCAAAATTGATCCAGTGAGGCCACACTTTTAAGATACAGTATATCCACATGTAGGTCATTTATTGTTATCTAATTTTTCATTTCTGTTCATTGGAAAAGGAGGACATTTTCTGACCTGCAAGAGATCACTGCAGGAGACAGAATTTGAAACCAAACATCTGGCACCAGAGATAAACAACTCATGTGTTTTTGCCCTTTTTCAAAAACATATGGCCTTATTCCTCTGAAGAATGGGCTCAATGATCTGCATATATCATGATTTTTGTATTCAGCCTATAGGTGCTTGTTAATTTCCATTGTTGAAAAATACAGCATACAGTGGTAGATTGACACTGAAAATACAAATAGCCTATATGTGCCTATAATCTCACTTGTGAATAGGTTTTCTGATCGACTAGGCTAAATCATATCCTGAGGTATGCGAGATAGAATTTAGATAGGCCTATGTCTTACAGGAGTTTGCATAGCACAGAGATGGACGCGTCTGTCAGTTTGCAATGAATGGGAAGGTTGCCGTTTGTGACTTGTGCACTGCATACGGTAGCCGAGGTAGCAGTGTCGCTGTTGTCGAGGTGTTTTGTGCAGGGTTGGCTATGAATGAGACGGCGGGGTCCCAGAGTCCTCAGCCGTCTGCAATTTCTCGGCGTATTTAAGTATCGGGGATCTGACGAAAACAGCTCACATAAGAAGGCGGTAACAGAAAGCTTTCAGCATAGGTGTGCTGATACTGTTTACGAAAATGAAGTATACTGGTTTTCCTATGTGGCGAGCTACATCCAATGGAGATTCATCCCTCTTTTCGGCTCTTAACATCGGCAGATCCGATGCCTCACTTTCCTTTGATGCGGTAAGATGAGAGATTTCATTTCACTGAAGCTGAAATGTAGACTACAGGCCTGATCGTATTTACTGTGAAAGCAACCCACATTTTGCGTTAAGGTAGAATAAGTGGTCATTCAATGAGAGTCAGTGTTACATAACGGCTACAGTATTGCAGTAGAGATGAATGAACTGTGCAGCCTAAGCTTCATTAAAGTCCGATACGAGTCTTGTTTTGAACGGTAACTTAAAACTTCAACCGGGAATCGAAGGGTTGTGGCATTTTCAGCCTTCACCCTTGTCACTTCTGTTCTGTCTACAAGTAATCGGCTGATCATTCCTGTGTTTATTGTAAGCCTGCTCAGTAGCTTCATGTATGCTACTTGTGTGGTGCGAACATTTGCTCTGCCATTGATAATAAAAACATACGGCCTCACAAATAAAACAATCGAAGACTTATGGCCATTATTGAATAGACTAATTTCTGTGAGTGGGCTAGATTGCATCACCCTAGTAGCGGTTTTGTCAAGTCCCTTTGAACCGCAGCAGACGAGTGTGAAAAGTGCTTTCGTCAGACCCTGCTGATTGATGACGGGGCCGTCTTGCTGAGTTCAGTCCGATTTAGACCTTGGCTTGATATTACAGAACATTATGGCCATAGCCTACCTGAATTTCAACTTTAAATGCCCTTTGGGCTAATGTTCATCTGCACTGTAAACCACTGGTGAATTAATGATATCAGTTTCTAATGCTCTCGCCGTGGTGCATTGGTGCATCCAATAATAGAAACACCTTGGGCCTCGGACCCCATAAATAATCTGCAACCGAAACGTGACGCGGCATGGACAGAAACTTCTGTGTCATTGTCCGCGTCATCCACTGAAGAAACTCTGTATGAGCCTAACGGAATCCACTGAAGTGAATCGTAGCATGGGATGGACTAAGGCACGCCTATGGAATATATGGAGTTTATGAATGAGATTCGACTGCGTTGATTGAGTTGTTTGGGTTTTGCCTAAGCCCAGTGTCTGCTCTTTTTCAACATCTTGAGATCTAGTGTTTATGCATAACCAAAGTTGGCCTTGTGGCCTAATTTATGGGGGGCAAATCAATTCAGTCTCAATAAATTCCAACCACTTTGTTGACATTTTGTGCGCGCAGCACACGCCTGCGCTGCATCGCCTACAACCAGTGTCAAACTCTAAAACTAATATAGGCTACTAGTGTTTGCACTAAGAATCTACACCAACAAAAACACTCTAAGGTGGCATATTCAGTTAAACTTCAGGAGCATGGGTTGTCTCCAACTGTAAGAACCAAGTAATGTCCGTCTCCTTGGAAACTACCTCTGCTTGGTGAATACCATTTTCCAACATTTTCGAGGCGTGTGGTGAGTTCCGTGTTTGTTTGTCTTTCCATTGGACAGTAAAATTGTTTTGCATGGGAAGTGAGTGGTCATTTGCCAACGGATCATAGGTTACCCGACGCGTTCGGGGTTAATGGCTATAGTGAGCTGGTAAGGTTGGAGGCGTAATTATGAGGAATGGTTTGAAATCTGTGATAAGAGTTTATGTCCAATGTACCCAATGTATATTGATATTCTATCGCACTTGACTCATCCTCATAACACATAGCAATAGCAATAGCCACCCAAAACGCGCCCTCCATAGTGTTAGTGGTAAATGAAGCCATTTGTAGTATTTATGGATAACTGTTTCCACCAAGCAGGTGGCATACCTAGAGATGACATTTTGTTTCTTACTATGAAGTGACTATATTTCACAGTGCATTGCACGAGTTGACACGGCGCAAAAAAACCTGAACCTTCGACGGGGTTAGCTGACATGGAGATAAGAAGTCATATACTTGTCTTGCTTATTTGCTTTCCCCCTGAAGTTGCTTAATTTTACAATTTACTCTTCGGAATTATTATCACCCAATGAGCGGATGTTGCTGGGCAGATGTGAATTTATGTAGCCCATGACAGATTATTACCGGCTATCGTGTCTTTAACCGATCTCCTACCCTTCCCTGTTTCCTTGTGCCTTAGAGTAATAAATGATAAATGTAAGCATTAGCATTAGATGACTGAGCAGAGTGGATGCATTTTGGAAATAGGACAGTGCATTATTTGGAGAGTTACAGCATTGAAGTATCTGTTTTAGTCGTCCTTCTATGTCTCCTGGAATAAGAAGTTTTTTTGTCATTTATTTCTGGAAATGTATCACTCACTCTCCTGAAAACGGGGTCTCCTCTCTCCAAAGTGCCTGTGATTCCCTCTTGGTTAATCTTAATGGGAGCAAACAGACAGAACCAGTCCACTTTATCGGAAGTAGAGCAGACTAACTGCATTTGGCCGTACTGCCAAGCGCCACAGACAGCTGCTTTGTAGAGAGGAGTCAAATCAATGACTATTTCTCACAAACAGAGAAAAAAGGTTACTTTTTATGACAAGATATGTGTAGGTCATTATATATATTATACACCTATATGTAGGTCATTATATATATATATACACACACTGCACAGCTGTGGAATGTGCTGCATTTTGAACAGGCTCTTCACTGATTTGCCAAGTGCTTTGGTGTAGAGAGAAACTTGATTCAGCAGTTTTACAGTATCTCTTCTCTGTTCCTCTCCACTCTTACAAGGCCCCAGTTGATGGATTCTGACATGGACTATGAGAGACCAAACGTTGAAACTATCAAGTGTGTGGTGGTCGGGGACAACGCTGTAGGGAAGACACGCCTCATCTGTGCCCGTGCCTGCAATGCCACCCTCACCCAGTATCAGCTCCTTGCCACCCATGTGCCCACAGTATGGGCCATAGACCAGTACAGAGTATGCCAAGAGGTGAGTAGTTCATATTTACTGTGGCAGCCCTGTAAATGTAGTTAATTTAGGTCATTTTATGTATCTGCGTAATCATTTGGTAGCTCCATTAGTTTGTTTCTAGTCTAAAGTCATGGGAGCAAGGTCGACTATTAGTAAACCACCAGTCACTTTGTTGTTTGTTGTTGTATGCCACAGTTGCGTCAAATAGTATGTAACCTTTGCATAAAAAATGGGAGCTAGGCCAGCAATGTTTCATGAGGGTATCACTAGAGTACACTGCAGGTACAGTGGAAATAGATGTTTTGCAGTTGTGGATTGTAGGAAATTATACGATCTAGTTCTAAAAAACAAACCCAGAACCAAACAGTGGATCTAACTGCCTAGATCCTAGATTGTCACTGTCAAATTCAGTGATCAGAAATAAAATCCTCTGGAATCCTGTAGCTTCTTAAACTTGAATATTGTCCCATTTACTTACTCCTTTATGACAGTAAAACATACATTTGGTGTGTGAACAAAACAAAGATTTTGTGGACATCATCATCTTTGGGAAATACTGATAAAATATTTTCACTAATTAATTGTCATCATCTATGAAAATAATCCTTAGTTGCAGCTCTAATGTACAACATGAAAATAATCATTGGTTGCAGTCTTGGTGTACAGCATAGGGCCTGGCAGGACATCTCTCTCAATGGATGTGCTGTGGAGTGGTTGGGTATATATCCATGCATGTGATAGGTGTGTTTGTCCAATCAGGTTTTGGAACGTTCTAGGGATGTGGTGGATGACGTGAGTGTGTCCTTGCGCCTGTGGGACACTTTTGGTGATCATCACAAAGATCGGCGCTTTGCCTATGGCAGGTGTGTGCTTAGCTTGGCATTTTACCTTTTCCCTACCTGTGTAGTGAGATGTTTTTCAAAACAATGTTAACAATGTACAGTACAATGCGGTTATATATTTTAGCGATACATGTGGGTGTTCTTCTGAGAGTGAACCCACTGACTTGGCATTATTTGTACTAAATTGATGCTATACCCCCCCTCCCCAACAGATCTGATGTGGTTGTACTGTGCTTCTCAATTGCCAACCCCAACTCACTGCACCATGTCAAAACCATGTGGTACCCCGAAATCAAGCACTTCTGCCCCAGAGCGCCCGTCATCCTGGTGGGCTGTCAGCTTGACCTGCGCTATGCCGACCTGGAGGCAGTTAACCGAGCACGACGTCCACTGGCAAGGTCGGTGGGGATGGCAATCACCCTGACAGCCTGTCAAAACATAAACAGCAGTTGAGAGTTGAAAATCTAGATATATTTAAGTGTAAAGGCTAGCAGATGCAGAAAGAGAAATCCTCTTGTTCGTTTGCACTCTCTTTGAGAGAAATAATCAAACAATAAACTACATTTCAACAGACTGATGACAAAGCTGTAGATTTATATCTGGTTGTCTCTTAAGGAAAACATAGTGTCTTTCATTAGGATGTTTTGACCTAGGAGTTTATTACGTCTTGGCAGACATCTCAATTGCATTAGCCACTTACACACTGATGAAAAAAGTACTTAAAAGGTAATAAATCTCAAGAGTTACACAGCCAAACACATACACTTCTCACCTCTCAGTTCCTAAAATAGTTCTGTTTTACAGCAGTACTTTTGCAATCTCTTTAGAAGAGATACTGTTTACCCACTGCCAACATTTTGTGTCTTGTGTCAGTGGCGCTCTTTCTTAATGTATGAATATTTTACAATCCTTTATTTCAGACCGATTAAATCCCATGAAATTCTGCCTCCGGAGAGGGGCCGCGAAGTTGCCAAGGAGATTGGGGTGCCATACTACGAGACGAGCATCGTGGCTCAGTTTGGGGTGAAGGATGTTTTCGACAACGCCATTCGTGCAGCCCTCATCTCGCGACGCCACCTGCAGTTCTGGAAGTCGCACTTGCGCAACGTGCAGCGGCCGCTCCTGCAGGCGCCCTTCCTGCCGCCCAAGCCTCCGCCGCCCATCATCACCATCCCGGCGCCGCCCTCGTCCATCGAGGAGCACCCCGTCCGGCTGCTGGAGGACCCGCTGTGCGCCGACGTCATCCTGGTGCTCCAGGAGCGCGAGCGCATCTTCGCCCATCGCATCTACCTGGCCACCGCCTCTTCCAAGTTCTACGACCTCTTCCTGATGGACATCGTGCGGCCCGCGGAGAAGGAGGAGGAGGGCCCCCCTGAGCATCAGCGCCGCCCGCCACTGCATTCGCGGCCTCCCTCCTCGCGGCCCCCCGCCAGCCTCTCGGGCCGCGAGCTGCTGATGCGCGCGGCCAGCTTCGACGTGTGCGAGAGCGTGGTGGAGGGCGACCGGGCCAACCTCCGCGCCTGCACCAGCGACGGGACCCTGAGGCGGGGCGAGGCCGAGGAGCGAATGGCGCGCGGCCGCCTCCTCTCCTCCTGGAGCCGGGCCTTCCTGAGCATCCAGGAGGAGCTGGTGGACGACCCGGTCACCTACAACCCCAGGCCCATGACAGTGGTGCACATGGACCCGTCCATGCAGCCTGGGCCGTTCCGCGCCGTGCTGCGATACCTGTACACCGGCCAGCTGGACGAGCACGAGAGGGAGCTCATGCACATCGCCCACATCGCCGAGCTGCTCGAGGTGTTCGACCTGCGCATGATGGTGGCCAACATCCTCAACAACGAGGCCTTCATGAACCAGGAGATCACCAAAGCCTTCCACGTGCGACGCACCAACAGGGTCAAAGAGTGCCTGGCCAAAGGCACCTTCTCAGGTGAGAGGCATGTGCTAGCTCAGTCTGTGTTGAGTTCCACTCGCTATGTTGTACCTTTGTTCTCCACACCGCTCTGCTGATGCAACAAATATCGGCCGTCTCAGATGACCCAGGTGCATGGCTATGTGTGCTTCAATTACGCAAGCTTGTCTGTTATGCGGTTATGCAATGATAGGGCACCTGGTTAGAGAGAGAGAGAGTCAGTGAGAAAGAGAGAGAGAGACAGAGAGAGATAGAGAGAGAGAGAGAGACAGAGTTACTGTCCAGATGCGTGCCGTGAATACACATAGTGCTTTTAAAAGGAGGCATGTGTGAAGTGTTTCTGAGCGGCCTGACAGTGTTTTACTGCAGCGCCTGCTGCTGCAGAATGAGCTATCATGCAGTGATTACATAAGCACCACTGAGAGGACGTGTGTTTGTGCACTTCAGATGTGGCGTTCAAGCTGGATGATGGGACCATCATGGCCCACAAGCCCCTGCTGATCTCCAGCTGTGATTGGATGGCTGCAATGTTTGGAGGACCTTTTGTGGAGAGCTGCACTAAAGAGGTAAAAAGCTCCTCAATTTCAACAGCTCTGTCCTCGATTTGTGTTTCTGCAATGTGCCTTCGTCATGCATGTGAATTTATTTATGCTTGAACTTTTCCTGAGTGTGTATTTGTGTGTGTGTGTGTGTGTATGTGTATGTGTATGTATGTGTTTGTGTGTGTGTGTCTTGCAGGTATTATTTCCCAACACCACCACCAGTTGTATGCGGGCTGTATTAGAGTACCTCTACACTGGGGTCTTCTGCTCCCGTTCAGACCTAGACTCGATGGAGCTCATAGTTCTCGCCAACCGCCTTTGCCTGCCACACCTGGTTGCCCTTACAGGTAGGCCGACACCCCACAAACATACAAAAGGCCATGACCATTCAATCCCTTGCGTGTGTGCACAGGGCTAGGGTCCTCATGAACTGGCTTGGGCAGAGAGAGCAGGCTCTGTGTGAGAAGTGCAGTTTCTCATTGCACTGTGCTTGTGTCAGATGAAATGGTGCACTCAAGGAGGTTCTATTTTAGAGGAATCACTGTACTATTCTCAGAATAACGGCACGTCTCGTCTTTCTGCCTCAGCTTCGGCTCAAGGACGTCAGCTGTCTGATTTGCAATGTCTAGCCAGTGTAACATCCTGTTGTGCTTTCCATCCACTCCGCTCCCTCTAGTGTCCTTCCTGTTATCTTATACAGCTGATTTTGTTTCAGCTTTTTATACAGGGGAAGTAAGCATGCTATATTTGCAACAGAACACCTTTGATATTGTATGTATATATATTTGTAAAGAATATTTTTTTAAAAATGTATTTTGCGCCACACATTTCGAGGTAGGTTTTCATTCACTCACTGCTAAAACTAGGGTTGGTCATTCATTTTTGTCGGGTCCTGACAGAGCTTTACACCGTGACCCTACTGAGGGAGGCTGCCATGATGGGAGTTGACATAGATGGAGATGTACTGTTGAATTTGGAGGTGGCTCAGGTAAGAGCTGTGAAAGTGTGTAGGGCCAGCTTATTGGATTGTTTTAGGTATAAGAATCCTTGATGATACCTGGACCTTGTCAACACATAAGTTATAACAAAGTGCATTAAAAAAAATGATTGAAGTGGTTATTTACAACGTTTCGGTGCAAAAAGGGAGTTATTCTGAAGCTTAGCAAATCGAGCTGTGGACCTGAGGATGTAATAGTTTTTGATGTGAAGTGAGTCTCACATGGTTTACTTGTGAATGTGGTCTGCTTCCCTCCATGGCAGTTCCATGGTGCTTATCAGCTGACGAGCTGGTGCCTCCACCACATCTGCACCAACTACAACAGTGTTTGCCGCAAGTTTCCCCGTGACATGAAAGCCAGGTCTGCAGGTAGGAGATGGTGCAATGCCAGAACTATGAACCTTTTGGATCTTATAACTTTATCCTCTGTCTCAGCTCTGTCATGGGATGAAGTATTGAATATTGTTCAGAGAAATTGACAATTGAATTTGACTTGAATTTCCCCTTGGGGATCAATAAAGTATCTATCTATCTATCAATTGAATAATCCAGAGAATGTTCTCTACTTAACTAATCTACATTCTCCATTGTCTCTACTGTAAAAATAAACTATTAAATAAACCTTTCATTTCCAATTCATATCTTTGGTGTTGCAATGATGATCCTGTTTGTGTGTGCCTTACAGAGAACCAGGAGTACTTTGAGAAGCAGCGCTGGCCTCCGGTGTGGTACCTGAAAGAGGATGACCACTACCAGCGCGCTCGGAAGGAGCGCGAGAAAGAGGATTACCTCTACCAGAAGAGGCAGTGCAAGCGCAAGTGGCTTTTCTGGAACCTTCCGTCATCACCTTCGTCCAGCTCACCATCGTCCTCAGGCTCGTCCTCAGCAGTCATCTGAGAGGCTCTCAGGGTGACGCCCGTGTCTTCTTCAGGGGATTCCAGAGGCAATTATGTTTTTTTTCTGGTTTGAGGAGTATTAGCGTTATTTCCATTTCCCTATACTGTAATAAGGTATTTGTTTGCTCTCCCAGTTGAGGAGGAGAAAATGAGCCACAAAAAAAGAGATGTTGTCCTTTTTTGTCCATTTTTTCTCTCACACCAGGGTGGCTAGTACCATTTAAACCTCTGTATGTAGTCATTAGAAATCAATTCCACTGCACACTGTTTTATTACAGAGGCCAAACTGACAGCTAGATACACTGCAAATCAGTGCAGGGTCCTCCCAAGTGGCTACTGCTGGATGAGGAGAGAGCTGGTCTATCTCTCCTGATGAAATTAAAACAGAACTGGTTTGATTGACCTGGGGGTCATAACTGAAAGCTTGCCAGGTGCTTATCAGCTGCTATGGACAACTTGAGAAGAGAAGCAAACAACCAGCAATCTCAAACAACAACAACAACAACAACAACTACAGCATATTATCTCAGTGACGAAACATCTATCAAGCTTATCACTCAAACTTTCACATCCTCTTATCCTCAGTAGCGGAATTTATTCCACGTGTACAGAGTATCAGTTACAAAAGGCTGGTGTTTTCCTTCTGGAACGGACAAGTTCTTCAGGTTTCTCACTTGACATAACATGTTACTGATAACTTGGGTAAATATGCTGGAGCAGGGAGGAGGTCCTAGACCTACAAAGGAACAGGGACTTACCTGGGCTCTGTATTCATCTACATTTATTTCTGGTTTAAAAAAGTTTAGATAAGTGTCATGATTGTATGATGCAAGAGATTGGTTTGAAGGAATGTGTTGGGGATCCATGCAAGAGCATCTCTGTAAAGAACAGGTAAGATATCCTTTTTGACCACTGTTTTTTTTTTTTCATTTGATCTATGTGTGTCATATTCCATTTTATTGCCAGAGATGGAACCTGTTGGAGATGCTAATTCACTCATGAATGAGATTTTGAAGATGTTTTTTTTCTTCTTTTTTTTCTTTTTTTTACCTTTGATATCTCCCTGTTGTCGCAAACTGAGCCGTAATTCCCTGTTTGCTGCTGAGTCTTCTCAATCAGGCTTGTGGCCTGGCCTGACCTGTTCTGGTTCTGAGGGGTCATATCCCAGCATTTGATATGGCTGTGAGAAAATTGGATATCTGCTGATGTGCATTTAAGACCTTCAGGTCCAGCAGATGTGATTCCCAAATTGTTTAGACTATAACCCTACAAATTATTTAACTCTGACGCACAACAGTCACAATTTCTGATTTTTTTTTCAGGTAAGATGTGCACATTGTACAGTGTTATCCATATCTGATGTGTGGTACATGTCTGTAAAGGGCTCTCTTTGTGTAGTGCACTGCTTTATATATACACACACACACACACAGACACACACATCTTTTGATGTGTTTATAGGCCGGCTGATACGTTTTTAGAGACTTGAATTAGGAATTGCATTTGGGATGCCACTAAGCTCAACTGCATGTGCAGTGTCTGTGAAACCTACAGACCACTGGTTGAGTGGAGAGATTAGGCTCTCCCGATTTGAACCATAAAAAATATGCATTTTCATTCGTTCTGAGACATCAGTGTGTAAATGAGTGGACATAGCTTTTTTGTTTTCTGAGGGAAAAAAGCAAGAGAGGAAAAAAGCGGATCGTTTCGTAACATGAGCATTCCTCTGTTGCTGGAGCGCTGTGAGGCAGCTGTGCCTGAGTGCTCTCTCCCCTCTCTGGGGGTAGTACAGAGGGACACAGCTAGCCTATAGCCCCCCTGGGGGTAGTACAGAGGGACACAGCTAGCCTATAGCCCCCCTGGGGGTAGTACAGAGGGACACAGCTAGCCTATAGCCTGCAGCGGAGCGGAGGGGAGCCAGGCCAAGTGAGGGAACAGAACAGACACAACTTCTGTTTTTACAAGCTTTTTCCTTCTAAACACGTTGTGCATCACATTCGCTGGTGATGAAACATTTAGACCCCTAGTAGGGCTGCAATGAATAATCGTTAGTTGCATCCCTAACCCACTAGTTAATACTTCCACTAGAGTCCACCTCAGTCCTTTGGCCACTTACAAGGATAAAAAACTCCATACGATTCTCAGCTGACTGTAGAATATACTGCTATATTAAGGTCGTAAAATGCTTAGTGTTAGTCACTTAGAATGTAGCATCTGCATCTTGCAGCAAAAATGAGAGACAGAGACCATTCACATCACGTGTGGCGGTAAAAGGTTCTGCTGTACAGTGCGAGTTGTCATTCACACAGCAATGTTATGTGATTGAGTTTAATTTCACTGGTCTGTGTTGTCTTGTGATGTCGACACAGTCAGCTGTTGAGGCATCTCCAGAGCATGGGGCACAGGAGAGACTGTGTTTTAACTCTTGACTGATTGTATGCTGATCTTGAATTTTCTGCTTCACCATTTGATTGTGTAGCGAAAATTGCCATGTAATAATCACTATAATGCTTGATTACCGGTAGGTACTCTGGTTATACAGTATGTACATATAACAAAGCTTTGCCTTAGTTGTGCCAAGATGATGAATGGTAATTATTTGGCAGAAACGAATACAAACAGAGCTTATTAATGTAGAAAATGAACAGGCTTGCACACTCCTTTCTGGTTAAAAGATTGTAGAACGATTCATTTCCTTGGAAGGAGCTACTTGTATGCAGAGAAACAGTACATATCTGTAAAACACATGTATTCCTTTGCCCTTTGAACTGGGATGTTTCTAAGTAAAATCAGAATGAGATTTACTTGATTTTAAATACAAAGGCTGCATGTGCTAGACTTAATTGCTGTAGAAATACTTCTGGATATTTACAGGTAATTGGGAGAAAATAAAAATGTCTGAGAGTTTTAGATTTTTTCAAGATTTTGGAGGTGTCATTAACGTTGAGTGTTACAGTATGTAATTTGGTACTGTGTAGTGGTGTAGTATATGTGGATTAGTTTGAGAACATACTAATTTTGAAGGGGCAAATTCCCATGTTATTTATCATTAGTTTTATGTATCTCCATAGATAGCACGATAAAAGTAAAGTCATATCATGTTTGATCATATTTGATCAGGTAAGCATACTGTGTATGGATGTTTGCAACATAGAATACATTATTATTATTTTTTCATCAAGGGAGAATAAATCACTCTTAATCAAAATATATGTGCAGGCTGCAGTTTAGCCCACTGAAGGGTGCATTAAAGGAGGAAAAAACAGTTTATTAGGGACATAGTTCAGAGAATTATCACCATGTTGAACTGAAATGGTGAACTCATGCCTTAATTAAAGTTTGTGTGACAGTGAATGTGGGTTTCATCAGTGTATTTGCTATTATGTGGAAATGTTGCTGATAGGCCTACCTAACATACTAAATGTATTATACATTCTGTGTGTGTACACTGTATTGTAAGTAGACTGTGTTAAGCACTTGTCCGCTTGTGCTTGTTCAAATGTGCATTGGACAGCGTTGTTAGACTGTTTTTTTTTTATGTCCACAGTCATGTGAGCCAGATTGAGAATGTGCTTTGAATGTAAGATGAGATAACATGCCTTTCACAACAAGACAGGCTCTTTGACCTCCCTCATGATCCACTCTGTTTTCAAATTTATGCAGGGAAAGCCAATCATTTGTACTCCACTTTTAGAAAAGTTGTTTCACTCCATCAAATGGTTAATCAGAGATGAATCCAAGCATAAAAACAACAAAATGGCCACTGTCAGACTCAGGTGGTATTGGCAGAACACTGAGCATAAGATGAACTTTAGTTGTCTATGTAAATACTGTATTTCAGGATAGAAACTAACATTAGCTGATAATGTGCACTATGCATCACGATAGATTCACTGTAGGAACACAAAAAGCACGCTGTGAGAATATTTTACCTGCTTGGATTAGCAAGACATCAGGTGATTTAAAAAATATAAAATGTAGAACATTTTACTGAGGGAACATTTGTGTTCTCCTCTGAGCTTTTGAAGCCCTTTTCCATGTGTTAGGTGCTAACACCACGGCTGCAGAAAAGCACAAACCAAAGGGAGCTTGTTGCAGCAACAGGAAGTACAGAAAAAGTACTTGGCTGCACAATCACAATAGCATAGTCGCCTGAGAAACGCCTTGTGATGAAATTACTTAATACTTCAAACTTGAATGGTTTTTCTGTATATAGAATTGACATGATTTCTTGTCAATTGCTGATTTTGTCTTAATTTTGTCGTTATTTTTTTAAAACTGTATAGTTAAGAAGTTTGTAATGCCTGTGGGGTGGGTTGGTGAAGTCTTACATGTGCTCTGGATGAGAAGTGTAAATAGTCTTTATTTAATAAATTTGGATCAGCCCACTGCCTCTTTGTGTCACACGTGCATCATATTTCTCAGGTATGTCTCTAACGACTACTATTCATGATTAAAGTCATGTTGTACACTTTTGCCAACCAGCACCAGCACATAATCCCTCTTGATATTACTGCCAATTTAAAGAAAGCAACATTTTAACAGTATTATGATCCACCCACATTATGACATCATTAGGACACCTCTGTATTATATTAACCTATATCATCTCTTGCCACAGGCTTATTTGTATTATTTATTATTTATTTTTTGTAACAATATAGCTTTCCATCTCCATACATTTAATCTTTTAATCTAATCAATGTTCCACAGCTCTGTCTAGCACCAGTGTTGGGCAAGTTACTTCAAAAGCGTAATGCATTATTTATTACTTGTTACTGTCATCTCAAAGTAATTTGTTACATTACAATATTACTGTCTTTGAATTGTAAGGCATTACACTATGTTTACATTACTTTCACCAAAATAACTAGCCAAATAACAGGAAATATGGATTTGGTGTTCTCAATAGATCTTTATGTGTTCAGTGCAGCTCATTACACGGCAGGAGGTGATGTGGTATGGCAGTGCAGTTATGGCTCATGGGACAATGTAGGCCCCAAAGGCAAAAGGTCACTCACAACTTAATATAGTAAAATATAGCCATAGTGAAATTGTATGTTGACTTTAAATGGTTCTCATCATTGCTGGTTGCCTTTCCTTCCACTTACAGTGGTGTAGACTTAATGCAAATAGTTTGAGAATAATGGCTACGATCTTTGTCTGTAAAAGCAACATTTTAGTTATTCTCACTGCTTGAAATGAGAAGTATAGCCTAACCATATTAGATCTGTTGCATGAATGGCAGAGATAACTCAAATTCCCTTTCTACAGTCATCTAAACAATTAATCAAATTCCAGGACCAGCATAGATTACTTTTTTTAATTCTTGGATAATCTTCTCTGGTGCCAATTGAGCATTTCTCAATTTTGGATTAAAAAGCAAAGTAACTTCAGTTACTGAGAATTGTACCGAGTAAAATATTACTGAAATTGTATTGGTAATGCCTTACATTACTGTATTACAGCAAAAAGCAATGCATTACTGTAATTACATTACTTTTTTAATGCATTACTCCCAACACTGTCTAGCACAGAATGCATTTAGTAGGGGGACCTTTTTTGGGCACAAGATCGATCTTTGAACTGTTGAAATTGTCAACAGTTAGGCCCACTGACCTTCAGATGTGTTTAGGTCAAAAAGGCAATAACTTTAATGTTAGAGTTCTTCGCAGCACCCTTTCTTTGATCAGGGCTGTGTGTGTATGTGTGTCATAATCCTTCAAGGCCTTCAACTGATGTGACAACCTGCTAAGGCATTCAGCAAACAGTTATTGTGTGCACATCCCACCTTCTGGCAGGTGCAGAATATGCAGCGACAATACATCCTACTCTGCGCAGGCTGCAGACTTGACTAAAAGATTCCTCAGTAGAGGTTATAAACAACACTGGGTTGAATCGGCCAAAATACGTTTTGATCACACTACACAAGAGGAGTGTCTTCGATCAAAAAAGCGCACTAAAGATCCAAGTAAGTCCCCTCTATGTTGCATAAAATATTCTCCGCTTGTGTCAGAATTCAGAAAAGCTGTCTACAAACATTGGCATATTATTGATTCGGACCATAAGCTTATGAGAGTTTTTCCAGAAAAACCTAAGCTGTTTTTTAAGCGTGCTCCTAACTTAAAAAACCGCCTAGTCAAAAATGACATACGTCCGCAACCCACGACGTCCTTTCTGAGTATGTCTGATGGTAACTATAAATGTGGCAGTTGCGCCCAGTGCTCGTACACATATACATGCAAAGGTTTTAATCATTCACATACTGGCAAGACGTTATCCATTCGCGGTACCATTACATGTTGCACCACATGTTATTTATTTGATTCGCTGCCCTTGTGGCCTAGCATATGTGGGCAAAACAACGCGAGCGCTTCGGACCAGGATCAGTGAGCACAGGAGCATGAACAGGGGATGAGCGCAGTCCTGTCGCTGCTCATTTTAAACTAGCCGGACATAATATCAGCGCCCTCAGATACAGTATATTGGGGTGGAGCGGGTCAATAAACCATCTAGAGGGGGTGATCATGACAAGAGGTTGCTCCAACGTGAAACCTTTTGGATTCATTTTTTAAATACAATGTCTCCCCATGGTCTTAATGACGAATTTGATATAAAACCGTTCCTATATAGTATATTTTGGTAAGAAACTGTCTGTATTTACAGGTTTTATAACTGTGGGGGTAATGTCCTTTCATTGTTTGGGTAGGCTTGTATAAATGGAACTGTTTATCCACTGATTGTTTTTTCTTTTTCTTTCTTTTCTGTTGATAGCAATGCCATGGAGACAAGCTCTTGCAGATGGGTGTGGACGCTCACCTGGTAACCTGGATTACAGATTACCTGACCAGGCGACCACAGTTCGTCAGACTGAAGAACTGTCTCTCTGACACTGTGATCTGCAGCACCGGAGCGCCACAAGGAACTGTGCTCTCTCCAGTCCTGTTCACCCTGTACACATCTGACTTCTGCTACAACACCGAGTCATTAGATATGATCAGCTGGAGACTTCGCTCACTGCCTTGCACAACTGACAGACTGAGAAAGTCATTTGTCCCCAGGGCCATTGAACTGTTCAATGCCTCACTTAAGGGAAGAGGAGAGATAGACTTCTCTGCATAGTCTGTCTGCCTCTTCACCCCCTCCATGTTTGGATACTGTCTGTCCACTAGCCACTTTTACCACTGTCTTTATGCCTCACTTTTTGCGTGCTATATTAGCACATTAGCACATATGCATAACCCCCCCCCCCCCCCCATGCCACAGCCGAACTGTGGCCACACTTATACATTTTCTTTAAACAGTTAAATATATAGATATATAGACTTTACTTTACTTTATTTCTGCATTGTTGCACTGTTGGACTTACTCATTTGCACTATTTGCACTATCACCATGACCACTATCAACATTGCACTACCACCATGACACTCATTCACACAGAGCACCTTAGAGCACCTTACCATACCTTACTATGCACAGAGAATCACAGGCTCAGTCCCTGCCTCAGTCATTGCAAGCACCTCTGATTGATTAATCACCACTATGTGGATACTGTTTTTAGAATTGATTTAGATTAAGTGTTAGTATAATTTGTATTTTAGTATATTTAGCATATTCTTTATCTTCTACTGTCCTTATTGCTTAGTTGTGTTTTTATATTATATACTTTAATTACTCTTTCTGCTGTTAAAGAATGTGTTTGTGTTGTCTGTATGCTGCTGAGACCTTGAATTTCCCCTGGGATCTATAAAGTATCTATCTATCTATCTATCTATCTATCCATGTACTCCTTTGGGGATATTGTTTTTGTAAGCCCTTTTTGAAATGTATAGGTTTGTGTAATACCTGTATGTAAGTGTTCTCTTAATTGAGTGACGGGGCTCTTAGACCCAATTATACCAGTTGACATCACATGGTGGGTCAGCTGATTGTAAGGCCTACATATATCCCTTCATCAAATGTAGCCACCATTTGCCTGAAGGAAGACCCAGCAGGGTCGAAACGTTGCCTGTTGTGCATTAAATAATTGGGAGTCATAAGCAGTGTTGCGGACATCATATTTTTTCAATTGAACTTGCTAAGGCATACCATCTTTTGTGTGTGTTTCTGGTTGATCAGTTTATTAATATTTACAAGTAGGCCTACAAGTTAGTTTGGTAGGCCAACCATTTAGTTTTGATCGCACAGCCTTCTGCCATTGCTTCCGTCTTAAATTCACATGAAACAAGACACAAAGGGTAAACAAACTAGTCACTTGGAGGGGAACGACTTGGCTATTCAGTGCGACGATATAGCTTATTACACGCAAGATTCCACGCTATAGAAGAGGGAACATATCCGTTTATCACGCTTCCAGATAAGTTCCCTTTGTGTGTGTATGTGTGTGTTGTAGAATACTGTGTTGTTGGCAGGCTATTGTCTGCAAAGATTACTACTAATAACCTAGTTAAAGCTGGTGCTTGTAGTATGACAAACAGCAATCGAACCTGAACACATGGAGAGCGATGTAGAACATTTTTAGTAAGCAAATCAGATGAGAATTTTTAATTAAAAACATAGGTTCTAAAATATGTCCTTTTAGCTATTTTTTAGTAATAGTACGCCTACTTTTAGAACCTGAAGTTATCCATTTGTCCATGGGGTGGTGGCAAATTACCGTCGAACGGGAAAAGGCAGATAGTTCACAGTTCCAACACCAAAACAAAGATGTGTTTGCCACTTGGCGGTAGGCTAATGGTAATGAATAATGGCATTGTCCCGCACAGAGCTTGCTCAGTAAAAATAAAATGTTGGTTGACAGCATGGGATTAATATAATCCACTCCATATAATGGTGCTAATTTAGCAACTGGGAGGCTGTCTTTTGAGAGTCACTGGCATGAAAGTCTAGACCAGGTCTACCTTGCCAGCCTTTTGTGAGTTTCCTTTATGCAAGATCGTGGCTCAGACAGCATTAATTAAGCATTCATTAACAATGAAGCATGGAATAACGAAGTGTTCATCATAGGTCTAGTCTTGGGGGGGGGGATAAATTCAAGATGTGAAGATGATCTGGGACGCCAAACTGGTTGAGCACTGTGAGATTGAAAGAAGCCGCCCTATTATATATAACTTAATTAGTAGGATTTGCAGCCCTAAAATATATCTCACTTTAAAAAAAAAAAAAAAAACCTTGAAGTTGATGTAGCTCTGAATGGTGGTGTCAAAGAAGGACTTTGTTGCCATAGATGTGTAATATGAATACGGTCTATGACATGGCAGTTACTGCTATATATTTTTTACCATGATTAATGTCATTACCAGGTATGTGGTGTCTAAAGGTTTATGCCACGGGAGCCATTGTCTGTGCTTTCATAGCACACCTGCCAACTGGTGAAGCGAAGGCCTCAGAAACACTGAGTCTCTCAGATGCACAATTTTGCCAGTAAGTTTGCACATACTAACTACAAACCATGAGTCACAATTTATTTTAAAGGTGCAATAGGTTAAATGAGATTTCTATTGGCTTGCTGTGTGGCATTAAAAGAGTTTTCACCTTGTTGTTGCTCCTTTGGCCAGAGAGTGAGGGGCACAAGCTTGCTTCTGAAAACTCGTTCTGATGCCAAGTCCCAGTGCACAGAACCACAGAAATGATGTTCAGCATTGCCCACAAGCTCAGTCATCCAAAAGAACATTCATGTGAAAGTGTGCCTGTAGGCTGACTCCTCTCATTTGCCAGGGTGTAGGAATACTCTGAAGACTATTGGCTACTTAGTCATAACCAGGGGTGGAAGAAAGTCGAACCTACTCACTCTCCTATAGCACAGGGCTTGCCATGTCCATCAATTTAGACAAAACCACAAGAAAAATAAAGTGCTGAGAGATACAGATGCTAACCATACAGATAGTTACATTGTATCTGTTCACTTTTATGAAGGAGAGACTTGAGATTATGTTGTCTTATACCCCATCTCCATGATTCCAAAGGGGCGGATTAGAAGTGATATACCCGGAGATTGACATCAGTGACTGTATGATCATCCCACCAGGACTGAGGCAGAGGATCAGTAAGGAATGGGGCCCCCCAAAAGTGAGAATGGCAAATGCTAAGAAGGTTAGTGCTACTTTGTGTGTGTGTGTGTGTGTGTGTGTGTGTGTGTGTGTGTGTGTGTGTGTGTGTGTGTGTGTGTGTGTGTGTACACAGTGGTATTGTGTCTCTGCACATAGTCACACATAGCCTACAAGCCTACTGTGTGTCTCTCTCTTAATGGTTGCATAATTTAGGTGAAAATCTGACCAATACATTCATGTATTCATTTTTTAACAAGACCATTGCACCACTTCCATAGGATTTAATGGGTAACTGGCTCATGCACTGACATGTCATATCTAATAATAGTCAGAAGGTGGTGCAGTTACCCTGTTATTCAGACAAATAAACTTGACCAGTTTTTAGTGAATAACATTCTTCTGACTTTTAAATGTAATTCAGACAGTGAACATATTATGTATCAGTCATGTAATGAAATTAAATGATCTATATAGGGCATTCATACATATATTTATACTTATGTTTAATTTTTGCATGTAAAGACATTGCATAGGTGAGTTTCAACATTTGCAGTTTATGTATTTTTATATGCGGCATAGATGTATGGCCATGAAAGGGTGTGGCTTGGGGGTCTAATATAATCCTGCATGTTTAACTTTAGAATTGTTCCATCTGGCATAGCAGTCTAACTGTGTAATTAATAAGAACACAGGTTCATGGCGAAGATAATATTAAGCTCAGCGTTAATATCTACAGTATACTGTCCTTGTAGAACCTCACATTTGTTTAAGAGCGTTTTACTGTGTAACTCTGCATATGCCAATTATGTGCCCATTTCAACTTTAAAATTGGATGATGAGGATAAGATGTAATAACTTAAAAATATTTTATTGATTACATGCAGCAAAAGAATGATGTCACTGAATGAAATCCCATAGATTTTGCTAATTGATGTTGTGGATGTCATGATAATCATATTATATTGCATGCTTACAAATGCAACTCTTTGTCAAGTGTATCTCATGCACTCACAGCAAACCACCTCAGAAAACATAAAGATCCAGTGAGCTGTGGTGCATTACCTGTTGAACCCTATTATCTCACATTGTGAAACATATGGCGATGTAACATGATTGATCTAGGAAGGAATGCAATATATGGCCTGGAATAGACTTACCCAAGCAGATGCTCTTTTGGAGACAGGCATTGCTGGTGGTAAAGTTTGAGGAAGCTTAAAAATGAAATTAAATCAACTTGAAGAGAAGAAAAACTCTGTCTACACAGTAAATTGGAAACCAAAATGGAAGCCACTTCAATTTTAGGAGGTAGTTTATAAATTCCATAGCTAAGCAGTCTGGCTTGAACATGATCTATAGCCTTTGTGTCTTCTAAACCCCAATTGATATATGGTCGTATTATCCATAATGCTGTCTTACATGATTCTCTTTTATTGCTGGAGTTGGTGTCAGACAGCAAAACAAATTACATGTGAGATCAAATCAATACGAACTTTATTTACCGGGCTTTGAGCTGTAATCTCACCTCTTACACCCCCCCCCCCCCCCATACACACACACACACACAACCCCACTCCCTCCCCTCCACCATTTCTGTTGACACTTAAAAACATACAACATGTAAGGGTCTACTAGTGGGATCATGGATTGGATGCAATTGAGTCTGTGTGTGTGTGTGTGTGTGTGTGTGTGTGTGTGTGTGTGTGTGTGTACTAGGCCTAATCCTACACAGGGGTTTGTGTCTCTCACATTGTCACCTTGCACTGCGCAGTCGGAGCAGCTGCTGCTCACTTGCATGGAGAGAGAGAACGAGAAAGTGAGAGAAAGCGATAGAAAGAGAGAGGATGAGAGAATGAGAGAGAGGGGGCCAAGCGTTGGAACAGTGGTCAGTGGCTGGCTGGCTGTCACCCGCACAGCCCAACCCAACTGCGACAGACACCCACTTCATTGCTCCGCTGAAGGGGAAGCCGGGTGATTGTAATGGAGTGCAATGGGCAGTGGTCCAGTGAAACTGCTTCTAAATGGCCTTTTATGGCCAGCAACAAAAGCAAAAGGGCCGAAGGAAAACAACAGATCTTCTTGTCCAAAGCCTCTAAATAATGACTCACCACATTAGATGAAGTTAGTTTCCCATTTGGGGCCACTGCCCTTATGTTACCAAAGTTCAGTATGACATCTTAATTATGTCATCAGAGAAATGACTTCACAATATTTTTTATTGTTATTGTTATTATTTCAAGCATAATTCCAGTCCTCATGTGAAGTGATATCACATGAAGCATAATGGCATGGGAGACGTGATGCTTTTAGTTGTTGATGACACAAATGAGTTGTTTGCATGTAGTTTTATGGCAGCAGTCAAACAGCAGGTTTTCAGTTGTAATCCAAGATTCTTTTGATTAGGTTTAGCTTTAATGAAAGTCATTTGATAGTAATGCTCTCTCTCTCTCTCTGTAAATTCACTTTATTAATTCTGAGGAAGTCATCAGTTCAGACTGACTTAGGGTTAGGTTCCCAACATGTTTAGTTCATTTTAATTATTATGTGTGATTAATACATTATTTCATGTGAGTAATTATTTAATATAAAATGTATCTTAATTGATGTCTGACACAAAAGATGTGTGTGGCACGCAAGAGTTCAAATAGCGCTAAATAGTCATAATTTATTTTTGAGATTTTGAGATCTTGTATTTTTTACAAGATTTATCTGTTGTGGTTAGAAAATGTGTTCTCTTTCTTTCCCATTTTTCTCTGAAGTTATCTATTGTTTTATATATCTGTGTGGCTCACCTTTGTCCTCTCTTATTTTCTCAAACTACTTAGAGAAGTCATAGAATCATCACAGTAAATGTAAAACATCATTTATTCAACAAGATGGGCCACTAGATCATAAAAAATGGCATGTGAATATATAAAACTTTATGTAATCAGCTTGACCAGGAACAGGTTGCCATACTTTATTCTTAATGAAAGGCTCTTATGAAGATATTGGAATATGAATTATTGCAAGATATTGGAATATGCACCATGTGTCCAAAAAACAGTTGACCATAGACTTAACAATACCAATAAGATACAAAGCTAACCAAGCCGTTTGTCAGATACTCCCTTTACTCACTGACACATGTTTGAAGGTACAACATTTTGGTAACCTAAGAGACCTAACAGCAAATTTATGAGAAAAGAATTGCCATGCTAGGATGACCTAGTGCAGTGGTCACCAACCTTTTTGAGCCCAAGATCCCTGACCTCGGCCCTGAACAAAGGCAAGATCTACCTTGAAGCGTCAAAAGATAATCAAAGCCAAAATGCTTTCAATTTAAGGCCTTTTAATTGGGCAAATGTATCAGGTCAAAAATCACATCCTCCACCCCCTTATACAGGCGTCAATGAGATAACAACACGACATGCGCTCCGTGTCTGTAGCTGTCTGTGCAGGTCCGCAATTGATTACGTTCTTCAAATGGAGAACAAATTCCTGACAGTTCCTGATCGCTAAACTTTCATTTTAATTTCCTGTCAGGTAGAAGCACCTAGCATAATTTGACTTCAGCGGTGACAAGTCCTGTTGCGCGAGAGAGGAAGAGAGAGAGCGCACCTGCAAAGTGCTGTTGTGCATTCACGCCGCTCCATTTTTAGATTAACGTTATCAGACAGCGATGTAAAATGTGTGCGGGAATTTCTCACATTATGATAGCTAGAGTTGCGGGTCTTCAAAAAAAATCATGCGCTATACCCGCAATCCTGCGCGGAAATTTAGGCCCTAACGTTGGCGAACATGCGGGAATTTGGTGACTGTGCTTTTATTTTTCCTGTTATTCATGAGATCTACTGGCATACAGGTCGATCGCGATTGACGGGTTGGTGACCACTGACTTAGAGTAAGCTTAACTATGAGAAAAGTTTAACACATTTCCTGCCCATGTCTTCCTACTCAACAACCTCGACTGTAGATGCATACATTTCAAGAGTTTTCTGTTTTCTTTCTCTAGATTCTCTTGCATCTAGTATCAGGTCAATATTCTGTAAGAGCATTGCATACCAACTTTACACTAGCATTACATAAACTTAAAATTTGACACATTTCCCATGACAATTAGCCATACCTCTCAGCATGTAAGCTAAATGTTGTGTCAGCTGTCATCATTAAAGAGGCCCTATGCAACAATTTTAGCAAAAATGACCTTAATTATGCAGGTTGAGAGTCGTTGTGGTGGTTCTACAACACTTTTTGGGTCGTTTGGTGGGTGCTTCGTCTCCCCCTAGTGCTTCTCCGCGGAAAAAACGAATATGCAACTTTCTGGTCGCGGTCCGAACACATCCGGATGTAACTCGGCGGGAATACTCGAAAATGTAGTCAGATTGTAGTTTCTAAGAAGACTGCAAAACGGACTCCGACTTGGCTTTTTTGCTGTTAAAATTGTAAGTAGCCTACCCTTGGGTGAACTTCGTTTTTGTAATGTGATTTGATAGTCTCTTGAACAATGTGTTTGCTCAACCGTTTTATTGTGAGCCCTGTGTGTTTATGACAATGTGAACAATGTGTTTAGCTTGGTTTATTGATGGCTAGCTCGCTAGCTAGTGGGGGTTTAGCGTAGCAGTCACTTGCTACCGAAGCTGCAGGGGGAGCTATGTCGTGAAAAATGCGAGCCCAAATCAGGCGAAAACCCAGAAACAGCAAAGGAATAACCAGACCTGCATAGGGCTTCTTTAAGGGTGCTGTCAGCGATTCTGACATCATATTCGTTGATATTGAACCAAATGTAACCAGATGATATGTAGCAGACGTCATATCCGTTGATATCAAATGTAACGGTAGCCAGATATGTAGCTGTGCAGTATGTATGTCAGGTAAACCTCCCTCCCGACACCTTAAGAGACTTGCTAGCCTGCGGTTTTAGCTTGATTGCTAGCACCTTCGACTCCCGATCTGAGGTGCTGCAGTTTGCGGGTTCGAGTCCAGGCGAGTACAGGGCTGAAACATGCAGTAATAACGACTCAAGTTACATTGGTGCCGTGACCCGGATTAGAAGTGATGTTTACAGGAGTGAGTGTAATAGAGCTGCACAGTCCCGCCCACAGCCAAAATGCGGTTAGGTGCCGGATGTAAGATTCCCATTCATTTGTCCCATTGACGTTTGGAAAAATCCGTATCTAAAGAGTTTTACAGCATGTCTTAGGCTAACCAGCTACGGCATAACTCATAAGCATACAACATATCATTTCGAGTGAAAAAACGAAGAGAAAATCCAAAAAAAGTCAAGGTACAAGACTGTGTACATATTTTCATTCCGAGCAAAGGAACTACTCATCCCATAAACCACCGCGTCTCACTGAATAATATAGGCAAAATCGGCGCGATTTATTTTGCCATTGAAACCATTTCCAACAGCACGCGAACCCTTTCCTCCAAACAGTGATTTTTATATAGTGAATGTGCAGTTAATAGCAGTTATTTCAGGAGTAATCGTGTAAATAATAGTGTTTTGATATTGAATTTTATATTTATCATCGTGTATTTTATATATTGTGTGTGTGAAAGCGGTTAACGTTAACGTTAGCAACATGGTGTGTCATACCTGACTGTCATCCTATGCTGTCATCACTGCTCAGTCGGGCTGATGCATGGACCGGTGCATGGTCTGCTCTTGGACCACCATATTCAGTTTATTAATTTGCCGTGAATTATTACACAAAATGTTCATTAAATGCACAAAGAAGTATTCCTAGGTTAATGATTGATATGAATCATACAGAATGAAGGCTACAGTAGCCTAGCTAATGTTAACTAGCAGCATTAACGTTACCAACCTCCCTGCTTAACTCACCACAACTTTGTAGGTCTTGTCCCTCATGCTGGCCCTTACAAAACCCACAAGCTGACTCTCGGACACACAACAGTCAATAATGTGACCCGATTTAAAGTGGCTTTCACCCCTTTGGACACTGACTATAACATAATATATTTCAAACCTGTGTTGCAGCATGTAGGCTAATGTTAGCTGCATTATGTAATGACATACAATCTCGGAAATGCTAAAGGTTAGCCTGTCGGCTACCTGAAAAGTTTGAGTGTTTGAACTAACATTTACAGTGGTCTATTTGATAGTGTATTGACTAAGTTCGTGTGATGTATAAACCACAATACTTGTTGATACAAGTACCAATATTCGTCAAGAACGTTTTTAATCATATTAAGATTTTTGCCATAGGCAGTAAAATACTCAGCCATCTTTGTCAATAATTTTCGCTGAGAGAGTTTCAAACTATGACCATAACGGCCTGTCCACCAATCAGAGGCATCACTGTGGGATTGTGGGATTGTTCAGGATTGTGGGTAATGAAGTACTTCTCCAAGAGATCGCGAATAAAAGGCATTTATCTCAAAACAAGGTTAGTGCCCCATGAACTCTTGGCGTCTATATGAGCATATACAATCGCTTAGTACAGCCGTAGCTGGTTTTAAGTCTACCACATGCAGTTAAGTTTTTATGGCTTATACCGCAATTGTCAATGGAGAAATTACATTGAATTTTTACTTCCGGCATCGGCTGTGGGGGGGACTGTGCAGCTCTATGGTAGCCAGTTGGTGCGTAGCCATGTATGTTAGGTAAACCTCCCTAGGAGACGTGCTAGTGGGAGAGCTAGCATCCTGGAGTTTTAGCTTGATTTCTAACTACCAATCCGAGGTGCTGCAGTTTGTAGATTGCACAAACACCAACAAAACACCAGAGGGCGAACTGACCAATCCCCTGCCCAAAGTCTGCTTCCATTTCCCCACACTCCTGCACCCCTCTTTCAAATGCAATACTCAAAATTTGGTATAGGAGCAGACAGTGATCAGGTCTTCCAAAACAGAGAGACAGGCCAGGCAAAGACTCTAAGCAGGCAAAGTCTAACTTCCATATGCTAGCTGAAATAGCAACCAGGTTTAGATCCGGTTTGGAAGGCATTAGCAAAGGTTTCTCAACTTTCTTCAATATGATAGTTTTGAGGAAAGCAGGGCAGGAAAAAAAAAACATCAGACACTGAGTTAACTTTGATCACGAAGACGGGGGAGTATTGCAAGAGTTTAAATAATATGCAAACGTTAAGAAAGTTCTGAAAGACAGAAAACACAAAAATGTGTATACACTGAGCCAATGGAGTGGAAACCTAGCCTACAATAACGCAGAGGAGACGGCCAAACTCAATGGAAACCTCAGTGTGGCTTTTCCCTCCTTGAAAGACAACAGTCTCCCAAGATTAGACTGACATCGCATTGAAAAAGGTGGAATCTCAGAGACGAGCAGACAAAGACAAACATGACTGGAATTCTAATAGAACTCCAGCGAGAATCATCAAGGGGAAAATGACTGACAAAAGTTGTCTTTAATTGGTAGCATTGAAGAGGTCTGTTAACTATGGACAAGCTAGACAGACCTAATGACTACCTGCTACTAGGAAAATACAGATAGTGATATGGGTTAATTATTCAGTTTATTAGATTGCTGGCTTGATGGGTATGCTTCAACCACTAATCTAGTATGAGTAGAGTAAAGTAATCCCTCACAGATGAACTCTTGTTACTTTCATTATTTGTCGTGAAAGGCTTTCCTTCCCAAAATGAAAGGGATGTTAATGAATAATGAGGGATGTTGACATCTCGTATGGAGGTGACTTTTAATTTATTCAGCTGAAGTCATAGTTTTCTTCTTTGTTAATCAGAGTCTTGCTTGTTGTTCATGTTTGTTCAAATGTTGGCCTGAAGGGATGTGAAGATAAAATTACCATAAAGACTGTTAATGATCGTGACATTTGAAGAGATTAAGGTTAAGGTCTTAAAATGTCAATGGCTTAGGAAACCCAGTCACAAGAGCTACCAGTAATGTAATGGCCAATGGAATAAAGGCAAGATTCAAATCTTTTATTTATTTATTTTTCTTTTTTCACAAGAAACCCACTTGTTACAAACTGACCATGAGAAATTGAAAAAACTTGGATTCAGAAAATCATCGCTCACACACCAATACATGGCAAAGAGGAGTTGCAGTTGTAATATCAAATTCAAACAAATTTGAGTGAAATAAGGAAATAAAAGATAAAGAAGGCCAGTATGTTAGTTAAGTTAAAGGTACAGTTGATCAGGGCATGATTAGTAAATATTTATGCACCACCCGAAAGTGATAAACACTACTTGAAATCTCTGTTTGATATTATTGCTTTAGAAGCTGAGAGCATATGCATCTGTGGTAATCTCAATGAGATACTATATGGTCTCGATACAACTAGTAGCCTAGGAAAAGAAATAAGACACATGACATTGGTAAACAACATCGGTAAACAATGCTTGGGATGAAAGGGGTTTTTTTATGTATGGAGGGATTTTCACCCATTCAGAAAAAGACTATTGCTACTACACAGCCATGTATTCTCTTTAATCATGAATAGACTATTTATTATGGACTGCCTAAAGAGGACTGCCTGAGACAGAAAGAAAGTTGAATAGGTGTGGCTGATGATACTTAACAGTTTATCTAAAAACCAGAGAGAGAGATGTAGAGATTGAATGTGGGAGTTCTGAACAATGAGTCTAATAGAACACATCAAAAAAGAGTTTCAGAGCTATCTAGAGGGCAATGACAATGGTGAAACTGATCCAATTATACTGTGGGATGCTGTATAGGCAAATTAATAGCAATGGCTTGTAGCCTTAAAAAAGCAAAAATGGCACAATATCAGTCACTTCTTGCTGAGCTAAAGACAACAGAACATAATCATAAAGAAAATCCAGATGATAAGGTAACAGATAACAGCAATTAAGAGAGATAACATAAACATGAACATAAAATAAATTAACTACTAAAGAAGTGGAGAAAAAGCAAGATACTAGCAAGAATCTATTATGAATTGTGTCCAAAAGCAGCTAAATTATTGGCACAAAAAATGCATTTAAGCAAGAAACAGACAGTGAAAATGACACAAGCTTACATATGATATTTTTAGAAATTATTATAAAGAACTCTATACCCAAACATCCGTTATGAACCAAGGAAAGACAAAATAATTTCTTGGCTCACTGGATTTGCCCACTATAGGCACCATGCAAAATAAATGTGTAGCATCAGGGATAACTACAGAAGAAATCCAGAAAGCAATAGGACATGTGATGGATTTCCACTGGATAGGTGTAAGACATTTTAAAAATAACTTTCATCCACTTTCTTCTCATTATCTTCAACTGGATTTTATAAGAAAATCGTATTCGATCGATATGATATGTGGGGATGTATAGACCACCACACAATCACAAAGGTGGACAGAGGAACCAGAGCTGCTATTTCATCACCCTCTTAATCAAAAGAAGATAACTTTCCCATCAACAGTCATGCTGGACTGCAGCTATGACTGGAGCTGCAAGAAATTAGAGCCCTTTTGAGTAGAAGAACATGCAGTTCTATGCAATACCTTGAGGTATACAATCCTACTATTATGTGTGGTTCTACAGTATACCTAATCTAGAAGGATATGTATCTGAAGACGTCTTAGATCATAAGCTGTACCGGTACATATATTAGGAGACCTGTATCGAATACTGAGGTTTCCTCCTTTAGACCCGGTTGGCATTTTGTTGTGTTCTGGCTGGTTTTTGCTTATGTCTGTATGAATGGCAGTTATCCTGGCATTATATGTAAATGCAATTGGGTCATTCTATAACACAGGTACCATTTGATTAGATGCATAAGGCGCAAACTAGAGCCAAAGTGTGTCTAAAGCCTAAAGCTAATAATTCAAGGGTTAACATGATGTACAAGAAAATACTATTTTTTGAAGAGTATCAACCATTCATGTATCAAGTGCATGGCCATTTTTTGTGTCCGAGTTGACCGACATGCCATTTACATCTAAAATATCACCACGCAAATATTATATTCTTACCAAACTTTTGTTATTTTCAGAATTAAATGTATTTTCCTGATGACATTAGACCTATTTATTCAGAATAAAATCATGTTTTTTGGTAAATATTGTATGATTTTTTTTGCATCCCTTGGTTTGACTTACCACCCTGTCACATTAACTTGTTTTGTATGTAAATAGCATACTGTTACTTGAAATTAAATCACAAAGAACATTTTTAATAATGTCTGGCTGTAGAGCACCCAAGAACCTATATAAGCAGAAAAAATCTGACATTCTTTTAATGGTTTATTTGTTGTTTTTTCATTAATATGAGAAACACGCTTAATCCAACCTCTGTCACGCAAATTAGACAGAAATAACTGTTTTTCATTACACTATCATTGCTTTACCACGTGGATAACTAAAGCCACTTAGAGCTACTTACTTTACCATGTGGATAACTAGCCATATTATCATGAAATGTTCTACCCTGTCACATATCACCATTATATTTCAATGTAAAAAGGTGGACAAATATGACTCTTTGGAGGGTGGATCATGTCTTTAATACTGTGGATAAATAGAAAAGTTTACTTTTGAAAATTTTGAAAATTGCATAGTGGAAAAGGCACCCATTTCATAGAATGTGTAGTGTTCTTGCATAGAATGTGTAGTGTTCTTGCATAAGTGCTGTGGATTCTATAGAATGTGTAGTGTTCTTGCATACGTGCTGTGGATTCTATAGAATGTGTAGTGTTCTTGCATACGTGCTGTGGATTCTATAGAATGTGTAGTGTTCTTGCATAAGTGCTGTGGATTCTATAGAATGTGTAGTGTTCTTGCATACGTGCTGTGGATTCTATAGAATGTGTAGTGTTCTTGCATACGTGCTGTGGATTCTATAGAATGTGTAGTGTTCTTGCATAAGTGCTGTGGATTCTATAGAATGTGTAGTGTTCTTGCATAAGTGCTGTGGATTCTATAGAATGTGTAGTGTTCTTGCATACGTGCTGTGGATTGCTGGACGAGCAGGGTCACACTGAAGTGCTCGTGTGATGTTTTGGCTTTTTATGGATTTTTGATTGCACCTGTGTTTTAAATGAAAATGAGCACAGATGAGCATAAGATATTACTGCCATTTGACCTGACTGACTCTCGTGATCACTTCAGCTTGCCTACAGTGTGGAACAGTAATATAGCCTCTCTCTATTCTGTGGCTATAGACCCTTTCAACAATAAAAACAAAAACAATGCTTGAACGTTCTATTTGGGTCCCAATCTACTTCCTCTGCATTCAGATAACATATGGAATGTTAAAAAGGAAGTCTTGTGGGGCCAACTATGATGCTGATAATGGAACTCTCTTGAAAGGGTCTATAGAGAGCCGAAGTCACGCCCCTTCCGTTAGCCACCATGGGACCTATCTTTCAAAAAATTTTGAACGGCAGTCTATGGCGAAAAATAAATTATTTTCTGGTCACGGTTGACTTGTGCCTTGAATTACCCATATGATGTCAATTTTAAAGAAAATTTTTCATGTAAAGACATTTGCAGTTTGTTTCGTAACTATTGAATTACAACATTGTGAAAGATCGTAATTCCAACGACTACAAACCCATCAGTCGCGCTAGTGACGTTAGCTCATTCACAGCCACACTAGATTGTACAAGCATACCAGCAACAGGTCTTAATTGGGCTTTCCTTGCCGATGAAAATACCATGAGTCAGAGGATTAAACACATCAGGTAAGTTGTATTCGTCCATAGACTGTACATAAGATACTGTTAAGTGACATAGCAGGCAGCAAGATGCAACCGTTAACTAGCATAACAGCTAATCTTATCGTTTCATTACGTTGGTGACGTACATCGTTCGAGACAAGAGATGTAGTCCACTGAGCGGATTCTCACAAAACCAACATAACTTTTGAAGTCCATCGAACAACAGTACTTTATTGCCGTGAAAATTTATCTTTTAAATTCACACACATCATATGTGAAATTCGTGGTACAATTCAAACTGGACCAAAAAATGTCCATTAACTCCCGTTCATATTTTTTTGAAAGATAGGTCCCACGGACCGGAAGTAGAAGGGTGTGACTTCGGCTCTCTATATATTTCCTTTCTCTGGCTATATTTCCTTTCTCTGGCTATATATTTCTTTTTCTCTCCCTTTTACTTGCTCGCTCTCTCTGTGAATGATTTTGTATGGTTTGCTTGAACCATGTGGAGGCGTTGAAAGAATTTGAATACAACCCCCCCCCCCCCCCAACCCAAGTATTTTATCAACTTTCTTTTTTATTATTATTTTGGTGAATCGTATCCCTCTTCTCTCTAGCCAGCTCCTTCCCTCTGATGACGACAACGGGCATCAGTAGCAGTAGCACCAGCAAGCAGCATTAAAAAGCGCTAAGCTTGGCAGTGCCCACGGCAGGCTGTGCCGTTGCAGAGCGAGCTGCCCACTCACCCTCTCCAGCCTTGGCACAGCTGAGCTTTCCGAGGGTGGGGTTCCTCTCCAGCAGACCCTGTCTTTCCCAGGGAAAGCCTACACGTCCACCCATGCAGGATTCCGATTCCTGAAAGGTCTTCCTGTTGGGGTGGTTGAAAAAGAAAAAAAAAATCAGCCCTTCTCTCTCTTTTTTTAATTTTCAGTGGGCGACTGTCCTCGTTTCGTCCCCATTCAGCCGAGAAATAGTCAGCTGTGTTATATTTAGGTGTCTGAAGGCGCTTCTCACGCCTGATGCTTGACGCGCCGGAGTTGTTGCAATTACTTGATGAGACGGAGAGATCAGGAGTAGAGAAGAGAACGTGAAAAATAAAACGTGATGTCTGCCTTATAGAAAATCCTGCAGGTGGGTGTTTTGTGTTGTGCGGAATTATGAAATCTCATTTCTAAAAGAATCCGGATCCGGTCTCTACCCCCACTAATGTCCTTGTCTGTCACTGTAATGGCCATATTAGAATGACCTATGACCCCGTTGATGCAGTCTGCGCCTCGCTCTTACACAATACACGCATGATTCACCCGGCGCTCACTCTCCCTCTCGCTGCGGAGAAAGAGTTACTACTTGCTGTTTGCGGGAAGCGCAGGATTGATTATGCATATTCAGTTGAACGGAGAGAGGCAATAAGCCACATAATCCACGTTTCCACCAAGAGAGGATGATTTACATGTTGTGTAAGAAGCCGGGGCCCTGCAAAGCGCCTCTCCTCTCCTCGCCGCACCGCACCACGCCGCCTCCCTCGGCCCCAGGACGCAGCCCAGCGGGGTGAGCGGTGGCCAGCGCGCCTGTGAAGTTCGTCCTTGGCGGAGAGATGGGCGAGCGAGGGGCTCAGGGTGAGGAATAGCACCCCTGGTGAGGGCTCCCATCTGCAGGAAACCCCTGACCTCAGAACTCTACTGCACGTCTGTCTCCCAGGCGATTTCTCTGGGTCTCGTTCTCACCACCATGAAACTGTTTGTGTATCTCTTACCTTTGTTTTTCTTTTTTTCCATCATCCTTCTTTTTCTTTCTTCATTCAACTGATCACTTTGTTTCCCCTGTCTCCTTGTTTGTGTTAAAACAGACACTTTACAACATCCTAACTGTGAAAAACCCATGTATACATGTGCTGTGTCTCATTATCAGTGAGAATCTGGATAGTGTGAAACTAGTGTTAAACCAAGTCTTAGTGAGTTGTTAGCAGAAGGATGTATGTCTACAGAGAGCCTGAAGCATTAGAGTTTCTGCTACTCAGTGTCTTCTGGCTCAGGGGAGGTTCCTCCTACCCACTCAAACAGTCTTGGATAACGGCCACCATACACACATGTTCACAACTACATGTTTGCTATATATAAGAAACTGATGAACACCTACAACTCCTGTGGGTTATTCATCACACCCAAGTACAGTACAGTACATTTTCTTCATTCACTGCACTGTACACTGTACTGTAGCTTTTTTTGTTACAAAATGTGGTTTTGGCTAAATAATTACGTACACTTATGCATTTCAACGCTTGCTTAAAGGTGTACTCTGAGAAATACTCTTTTCTGATTGGCTGGTGGGGTGGCTATTAATTCTGACTAACGGGACACCTATGAAGTAGATCTGCTAAAAAAGGTTTAATCACCGTTCCATATCAATGCTTATGAATGGTAACTATAACAACCATAGTAGGACGACAAGAAGCAGACTTCGCAACGATGGAATCAACTGTAAACAAGTTAACTGTCCGAGGTGTCCCATTATACGGAATTAAAGGACTTGGGCGGAGGCCTCCGCTGCGCGTCAGGCAGTTCTGCCTCTCGCCCTCGTCCATTAATTCCGTATAACGGGACACCTCGGCGGCCGTTATCCCTTACCTGATAGGCCCAACAGGCAATAGAATTATCCCATGCTCTTCCGTGCTCCGATTGACTGGAGTTGTGTTGGGCCAAGCCACTTTGTTTATTTTCCATTTTCAAAGCTAGATGGTTTTTTTTTTTTTGAGCACATATAACCAACAACTAAAGCACCGTGAGGGGCGAATATGACAAAAAAGTCTACAGGATCAGAATTATCACAGACTCCACCTTTAAAATAACATATCGCTAAGTGTACAGTACCTTTAACCATGTACAGTAACTGTGGCCACACAGATTGTGGAGTGGATGCCTTTCTGATGCTTGAATGAGCTGCAATGGAGGCTGCTGAAGTGGAGCTGTGTGAGCGTCTCATTATTTCCCTCATTTCATTCCGCTGGATTTGAAGTGGATTTACTGTAGGCTACAGTGAGATTATGTCATATCCGCAACAGAATATCAATTAATCAATTAAACATAATGAAGACGTGAGGCCTGCTCAGTTCCCGTAGCATTCAATTAATGCTGGTTTTTCAGGAACAGATTATGGATGTGTTCATTGTCTCTTTCTCATGCAGAAAGTATCCTTGTTGTCCACTTCATACAGTGCAAAGAGGAGAAAGACACTGATAGGCTGAAAAAGCCCCCCGATTATTATTTTTTTATTTTAGTTCCAATTTTAAGATCTCATTAAAGTGGAAACATGCTTGGTGTTGTCAGCTCATATACATTGAGCAGGGGGATCATTTGGAACCTGCAGACTCAATAACCTGCTCTAGAATGTGCCTTTGCTCCTGTGCATGGCAGGATAAACATACAGAAATTAAATTTTCTATTTATACTAACCAGGCAGTGCGTCTAGCATTTGCCACCGAGTCACTTCAGGCTAGACCAAGGGAGCACGCTCAGACAGCCCAAGTAATTAACACTTGCGCTAACGAGAAATGCTGGATCCTATCTGGCAGAGCCTTTCACTGAAACACGAAACAAAATGTCACTGGGCTCCAAGCTGTTTAAGAGAGGCTGCCCACTCCCCGTTTAAAGCACTCTTTCTCTATCTCTCTCTGAGTAATTGTAAGCCTCTATGCTTTTTTTCTTTCTTTATCTGTCTGTCTGTAGATTGGGGAAAAAATAGTTTTGGGAGAGACAAGCAGGCTTACACGACGTTCAGTGTTTCATACTGTGAGTAATTGTGTGCAGCGACAGGTAGAACTGTAAACGTTGACCTCAACACTGCAAGGGCAAATTAGCAGATGTGGCTCTCTTATTTCAGTCACTTTATAACTTTTTGCATTAAAAGTTTGATGTGTGTGTGTGTGTGTGTGTCTGTCTGTTTGTAAGTGAAGCACAGTGTTTGTTGATTGTTTTTGTTTTAAAAGTTGAAGTTTAAATGTGGAGAGTTATTCTTCACAGAAGAGTTTTGTCAGAGGGATTACGGCTCCTGAATCCTAATCTGCTGCTGACGGTATAGTTCAGCCCTGGGTTTTAGTTCCAGTAACAGGCCCAATCTCCTGATTCCCCCCCATCATAAGAATAGCCTTAGGGCTCATCTTACTCTCCTCGCTCCTCGGCGTTGTCCCCATTTTCCTCTTCCCAGCAAGCCGAGCGCAAGCAGAAAAGGAGGATGGAGAGAGAGAGACACCTGGCACCGAGATGGATATTTTGGGGCTTTACGCTTAATCTCATCGCCGGCTCTTAGCCGTACCCTTCCGAGTAACGTCGCGACTGTCGCCTAGACCACATGCTGTATTAGTGTCAGTGCGATATCATCGGGTCACAACAATGCATTTTTACACCATTTGGGGGGGAAAAACCGCTCAGATTTTGATAATTCTGTCTTAATTACTGTCTGAAAACTAATCCTGTGTTTCTTGTGTGCTATAGAGGGTCAATTGAGATGCTGCTGGCTCTCTCTACCCATACATCCAGCTCTGGAGCGGGATAAAAGACCTCTAGCTATTTTGTTGTACACAACACATATCTCCAATTTTAAGATACACCACAGCTGATCTCATCTGGATTTGTTCCCCAATAGGAGACGCTCGCTTGTGAGCCCTCAGCAGCCATCACTTTCCCCGTCAGTCCCTCTGATCCTGTGCTTTTTGGAAGCGGTGGAAATGTTATGCAAATGATTTGTTAATCCCTTTACATTATTTTGTTCCATTCCCTCTCTCTCTCTCTCTCTCTTTTATTTGAACACACACACACACACACACACACACACACACACAGTTAGCGTAGCTCCACGGCATGCTAATTGTTCTACTCCCCAGCTCCACTCAACCTCTGAGAGCTGTTTGCTTGCCTGAACAAATCCACACAAGGCTGTTTGTATGTTGACCTGCGGAATTAATGGGAATTATTATTAGACTTAGATTTCATTATCTCAAGCCATTGCCATAGAAACCAAGTTGCATTATGTATACAATATGAAGGCAAAATTGGTAAATAAACAGCAGTCTGATCTTTGATTACTGTACATTTAAGTTTGTACATTTGTACAAATACTTTGCACTTATTTTTTCTGTTCTTTTTACCATCCATCAATGTGAATTATGAACCTAGTGGACTGACAAAAAGTCTTTCAGCCTTAAGTGACTTTAGCAATCAGAAACCAGGAAAAGACAAGCAAACCTAATTGATGAGTCGAAGCATGTAGATAGGAGATTGTGACCTATGTCTGTCTGCATTTCTGTTGTCCTAAGGGTTGATGTTTAAAAATAATAAGAAAGAAGTGGGATGGTCTTACATCCAAGAAGCTTAAAAATGCAAAATCTCCAATAAGCCCAATTTTCCTCAGCCAATCGCATTGGGTTTTTTAGGGGCTTTGTGTTGATCATTTAAACTGACTCACATACCCCCCCCCCCCCCCCCCCCTACAAAAAAAAAACACTAGAGGTTTATGTGGCTTTTCAAAAAAAAAATGTATCGAGACATTTATCCAGTTTAATCTTCTTAACATATTAAAGTCATTTGCATTACCCTGAAGTGACTGAGACTGAATCCTGCCTCTCCCCCACAATGCAGGGAGACTTGGATGGTGATGTGGACATTTTCTCTTCGGTGAGGAGATAGACAGTGGGCAGAAGTCAACTTCCCCTCAGTCATTAAGAGCTTTGGCCATTCCCTGTGTGTGTGTGTGTGTGTGTGTGTGTGTGTGTGTGTGTGTTTGTGTGTTTGGTGTGTGTGTATGTGTATGTTTGCCTGTTGGGTTTGTGGTGCCTCCTTCTTTCTGAGTGTTCTCTAAGCACATTTGCAACTGTGGTGCCTTCCCAGCATGCTCTCTGATACGCTCCTCCAGCTCAGCCCACACTAAACGGCTGATTGGACCCAGTCTTGCTGCTTGCAAGGTGATTCCATGTCTTTTAGTTGTCTCAAACTCACTATTGTGATGTCTAGTAAAACTAACATGAAAATCAGCGGTAGGACAAATATCAGATTGCTCATACGTCTGTGTCAGGGTTTTTGACATTTGCTCGAGATGAGAAGATTTCCTAACCTTTTCCATGGGACAGGGAACTGCTAGGCAGTGGAATTGGACCTGACAGTTTCAGTGTGTTGTCTCTCTGGTCCTAGACTCTCAGGTCAGCCTGTTGAAATGCCCTTATCAAAATCAGTAAGTGAGTTTGAGCTTTAACAGGCCTTGAGCTAGCAGGCAGGATGTTTCTGACTGTTATAATTAAGATGAAACACACTACTGATTGACATCTGTGTCATAATTTGTATCTCCTGACCTCATTTGACACACATTATAGCAAATCAAGCACAGGAACATGAGAATCGAAAGTAAAAGACTGAGGGCATAGATAACTACGCATACTTAATGCATAGATAATGCATAGTTATATTTTTTCCTCAGTTTTTCCCTTTTTATATTTTATTATATAAATATTTTCTTCCACTCTTAAAGTAAGTATGGAAATACATCTCATTATGCTTGACCCCTTTGATTTCAGAAAAACACTTGCATCCTGTATGTAATTTTTACAGCTACATTGGGGACACAAAATGATGGATGTACATGTATCTCTATATTCATGATAATATTTCTAGCTTAATTGCGGTAATTAGTATCAAACTGTCTCAAGTTGTCTAGTGTGAGGTTTGTAAGTTCAACACACATGCTGTTGCCCCAGGTCTTTGGAACATCTCTGGGGCTTTCACAGGGTTTTAGTTCATATTCTGTGATGGGCATTGTAGGCTACACTGCTTAAGAATAGGTAGGAAAAACAACATCTTAAAGAGCATCTTAACTTGGGACTCTTTTCCTTAATCTCTGTCAGTGTGGTGAGGCTCAACATAAACACTTCAAACACTTCAGACTGCTTTTCACACTACACAAAATTGAAGAAATTGATTGCAACTGAAAGGGCGAGAAATACCTATGTGTGTGTTTGTGTGTGTTTTTCACTCTCTGTGAGCTTCGTCTCTGCATCTTTTGCCAAAAGGAGCTCACAATTTGATTTATTTTTCTTGGCTTTGTCTTTTCTTCTTTGTCCAAATCCTATCGAGTGGTGCTTCAGGTTCCTCCTTGAGAGAAAAAAGTTGATATTGTGGCGGGGAAAAAAAAGACTTTCTATGTGTGCCGGAATGTGGATTTCTTCTTTTCCCGTGAAATCCTAATTGTGCCTTGGAGGGCTGGTAGTATGTAGGGTAGCTGTGCTTTGCTCAGCTCAACAGGATTTGTGCCTGTGTGCCTGTGTGAATGTGTGTATGTGTGTGTACATACCAGCGTTCCTTTCAGGCTGGATGCAGATGTAACCCTTTCACGGCGCAGGCAGCCGCGTCCGCATGTTTGCCGCTAGGCTGATCCCGCGCGTCTCCGGCGCTTTGTGCGGAACGCATTCAGACACGTTGCTTCGGCATCCCGCATTTGAAGAGAGAAGTGGTTTGGGTTATTGTCCTGTAACTCGCCTTGACAAAAAAAAAAAAAAAAAGCACGCAGGGGCCCAGATAGCAGTCGAAGCGGCACACACTCAACCATGAAAACCCTAAGATAGGAAAAGTGGGATGTAAAACGTGGTCGATACACACACACACACACACGTAATGTGATGTGTAATAATCGAGTAGGGTCAGAGCAGAGGCTCTCGCAGGTTTCCACCAGCTGCCAGAATAAAAGCAGCCCGGTGTTTGTCTATGTAAATCCTGCTTAAGCCACTATCTGCCTGTAGCCTCTGAGGTCCCTGTGGGCATCAGTATGGGAGTGTGTCATCGGGTAGGCACAGGTTAGAGATGCAGGGTGATGGAAAGGCAGAAGCCACACATCTGTCTGTTTTATTCGGCTCTTGTGGTTTAATTGCACCCTGAATAGTATCGGCCCTGTGCCCTTTGATGAACGACCCTTTGATCCTGTAGGATTTTGCCACGTCGTGGTGCATAGAAAGTGTATATTAAAATGGTGCAAATGCTGTAAGCTTACTGGACAAGATAATGTTGAAAGCAATGGATGCATATGTCACTGAAAGACTGGTTTAGCAAATGAACGCTCGAATGTAGTGAGAGTAAAACTTCCAAATGAGCATGGAAACTAAGTGCAATTCATCAAATGATAAAAACATGTCAGATGGTCAAGTTGGTCTGCTTTAGAATTACAGAAGGACTTGGTCACGTAAGGGAGGAACAGATACGTGTGTGATGTATGGTCCCCATGGGGTCAGCAGGCCAGGGTGGGGCGGTGCGGAGCAGCATTGTTTGTTGGGTCTTTATCAGTGTGTCGGACAGAGAGGGTCTCTGCCCTGCTGCGAATGGGCAGGACCCTGGATCATAAACCTGCACCCTGACTGATAACACTCCCTATTGTGACATCATCCCTAGCAGACCAGACCCGGCAAGGATATTTTTATCTTACTATGTGTGTGCGTATGTGTGTGTGTGTGTCTGAGAATGTGTGTGTGTGTGTGTGTGTGTGTGTCTGTTTGTGACTTTGTCCCTCAGGGTTTGTACACTTTATCATCTTGGAAAACCTCCATCATAATACACCAAATCACCATATTGTTCTTTTTTACAAGTCTGTAATTTTGTAGCCCTGGACTGAAGAAATTATCTTGTGAATGTAGTGTAGCATATTTCAATGTCCTCATGTTTTTTAAGCTCAAAAACATGATAGTGTTGATAATTACACATATAGGCAGATAATTACACATATAGGTAGATAATTGCACATATAGGTAGATAATTATGACACTAGTTGATGAATGAGGTAATGTAAAAAAAATGCATAATGAGAAACTCAGAATGTCTCGGAGATTGTACAGACATACGAATGCATGCTTCTCTGCATCTGACTCTTTGCTGCTGCTCCATGTTGTGTTCTCAGCATAGCCATCTGCCTCTCTCTTCTCTTGGCCCTGCCGCCTGCTCGCAAGAGTGCTACTGACGTCTTGCATGCTCGCGAGGTGAGACCAGGGCTCCCTCCTGCTTCTCGTTGCTTATGCAGTGGCGGTGGCGGCGACAACACCATGATCTGATCACAGGGCCGTCCTCGCTCGGTCGTCAGACCAGTGGGCTGGTGTTATGCGAACACAGACGGACCTTGTCTGTTCAGAATACGTCAAAAGGGCCTGACACACAGACAAACATACTCACACAAACACACACACAGAACACTCAGAAAGAAGGAGGCACCACAAACCCAACAGGCAAACATACACATACACACACACCAAACACACACACACACACACTCACACACACACACACATCTCCACACTGCCCACATTGCCACCGTAGGAAGATGTCATTGAAGGTCTCAGTAGCATACAGACAACACACACACATTCACTAAAGTAAGTGAATGTGTGTGTGTTGTCTGTATGCTACCGAGACCTTGAATTTCCCCTGGGGATCAATAAAGTCTATAAAAAAATCTATAAAATCTATCTATCTATCTATCTATCTATCTGTCTTCCCACTTGATTCAATGCAAACCTCAGTCTCCCACACTGGGCACCCTGACGGTCTGTGAAAGCTAGCAGCCTAATTCTGGACTCACTCGGGCAAACGAGAAGCCATTCCGTCGGCCCTCCTCCAGGGCCCGTGAGCAGGGCTCTTACAGCGAAGTGGCCTGTTGGAAGCCGGCCATGAGTGGCGTCAATGACATCTTCCTACACAGAAATTTTGTAAGAGGATAGAGGGAGGGGGTATGTGACTACTGTTTTTTTTACACTTTTTCAGTAGCCATAATTAATTGTGATAGCAGAGAGAGAGGAAGGGGGGAAAAAAACAGCCGTCCGCTCTTGTAAAACAAGCCGTGCCTGTGAATAACGGCGGCATCTTTGACAGCTCTGATGGGCCAAACGGAGGTGACGGAATGCATACAGAGCTGCAGAAAACGAGCAAAAAATTATTCTGTCTTCCACCATCTGTGGATTTAGCAGCATTTTCATCCAAATGATTTGTAAAAATGTAATGAAAGGCAACGCTTACATTTAAATTTAAATATCTGCGCAAAATAGTGTGACTTCCTTCTCAGCATCATGTAATAATTCAGACACAGACAAGTGTCAGCTAGAGCATCGTTGAACATCCAATGTCCTCATTTTCATTGCTAAGGATGTTCTCCATAACACTGGAGAATGTTGTGTGCATCGATTTTAGCATTTGTTGTTCGCCAATTTGAGATTATGAAATAAAGGACCGATATGATTTTCCATAAAACATTAGCCCCGAATTTGATAATGGATTCATTACTAGGTAAATATAGAATAATCTCCCTACCTTGACCTCTTTTTATAATGACAAGGAATATAGGTTTTATGAAGAAATGTATAAATACTATTAATGTTAGTGACCAAAAGTAGTTCTAGTAAGGTGCATCTGGAATGTTTTAAGAAGACCTTTAGTTTTTTTCTTACAGCAGACCCATCCAATTTGGAGATTTGTCATACAATGTCATATAATTTTGTTAAATCTTGCACATTTTGAAAATGATGAAAGCATCCAAGCAATTGTGTGACATGCAAGCATTCTCTTATGTGAATCTAGCCAACAGAAGGTATTTTGCTTTTCTCTACTCTAGCTGACCAAAGGGTTTGATTTTATGAAGCATAGAAGTTCCATTACCATTGACAAGCAAAGAGGTGAATAGTATGATAACATTAATACTAATGCTAATATTTAATTCAACAAACAGCTTGACTGTCTAAGATAGCTAATACCGGCCTGTTAGCTAAATAGCCATGTTTTATTCAGCTCTGCAAAGCTTTTTTGTTTTGTTCAATTCTGTGAATTGTTGGTAAAACCACAGACCACTAGTGCATTTATTATTGCCTACCCCTGTAAAGGAGTCGACACTATGGGGAGACACGGACACAGCGAATAGGTTTAAAAGCCCGAACTTGGGGAAACTTTAGTAAACTTAGCTCGCATGTCAGTTTAAAGCACCACACGAGTCGCACCAGCGAATGTCATCAGAACACGACACAGTAAACAGTAGGCCTACACAACGACTCAATAGGTAAAAGCAGGCTGTGACTGCAACAATAAAACACGTAATGGCTGGCTGTGAATTATGTACATTACAACATGATCCCCCTACACGCCTTTTGTTTAAGACTGTCTTGGTTTGATTAAGGCAAGGGCTATTGCGAAATTGCTAATTGCTAATTATCTATGTTACTAATTACTAAAAACTAAAGTAAACTGAAGCCCAAGACTAAGCTGGTGGTCTGCAACTTTGTTACCAAAAAAATAGACCCTAAAAAGACCCTAATGTGAACTCAACTAAATGATGACTAATGCAGTTGGGCAGTTGCAAAGCACAAAGCTACTGTAGATAAGATGTGCCATTGTGGACTCCAGATATTGAATTGTTTCTGTGACACGGCTCCAGAAAAACATGCATATCACTCCAGGAGATAGACTTTCCTTCTTGAAAAAAAATAAACTGCATAGCCCATTTTCTTCTGTCAGAAACACTCATTAAAGGATGTTATCATTGGCTAAGTGTAATACCAAGTCATGGTTTTCGCTAGGCTGATGCTCTGGCATTGACTCACTTGACCCGTAATGGCTGAGGCATCCATTGTCTGTCTTTGACTCATTACTCATGGTTATTATAAGCCCACCCTCTTGTCTGTAAGGTTGAGCTGCCAACAGACCGCCTTAGCACGATTGTGAGCATTAATGCCCTAATCTAGAAAAGGGTTTCCTCTATGTCTCTTACATTCTCTGAACAAGAGTCTGAAGATGTGTACAAATGTGGAGACTATGTCAGTGGCCTGCAGGCTCTCTGAAAGAATCATGCTAAATGAAATCTGCTGGTCATCACTTTAGTCTGCCATAGTATGATCACAGATTTCACATACAATAACTCCGACAATCCATAATGTTGAACAGGGTGCACAGTTCCATTTCTCACTACACAAAGGCGAGCTGAACTAGGCTGTGCTACTGTAGGTGCTTCAAGCATGGAGACGATATCTTTTGATTGGTGTCTGAGACTGGAGACTTCTCAGGGATGGCGAAGGGAGCGAGAAGTGGCACGAGCAAGACGGGCGCTGAGCACACACATCAGCGCTCAAGCACACTTAACCGCCAAGAAGTGACCAAGAGTTGGAGGTGGGCTAGCGGGAGGGTGGACATGCGCATGCTTAGGGAAGAGTGGGGGGTTGGGGTAATGTGGGGTAGGGTGGGGTGGTGGGGGGCTGCATTTTACCAATAATTATCCATTGTGGAGATCTCTGAGTGTGGCACTTGCGATGGAAATTTGCAGATAACACTGAAGACAGTCTCTCTCTCTCTCTCTCTCTCTCTCTCTCTCTCTCTCTCTCTCTATGCGACAGCCCCCACCCCCCTTCATTATCACAAACAAAAAAGGGTTGCCATGGAAACCCTATAGCTGCCTGGAGTCAAACTGAAATCCTATTTCCAATATGTGTTTATATTTAGAATATCCTTCTCAAAGGGTGTGATATCAGATGGCTTTCAGAGACCCCGTTTAATTGTCTTTAGGCAGTTATGGCTTTGAAACCTAATCTTTTCTCCCGTTTTGTGCAAGTCCCTAGTTTTTGAATGTGTCTGCCTGTGTGTGTGTGTGTGTGTGTGTGTGTGCACGCTGGGTGCCAAACCTGGCACTGCCCATGCAGAAATCATTGGCGGTGGCTCAGGATTTAAATGTTTATCTGTTCTCTTACATATATTATCTGCTTTCACCACTCACATTTATATTCCCTGATACTGTACTTAGCATCTCTAACACAGCCATTTCATATTCTAGCCTTCATATGACAGCTATTTACTCGTGACAGTGGAGTGGCATACCTGTAGAGTGGCATGCTTTTTATTCTACCGTAACAGAAGCAACAGTGTGATAGCATTCACAGTCAGCATTAGGACTCTACTTATTTAGACATGATGGCAATTTTAACCTGTTTCTCTTTCTGTTTCACTCTGTGTTCACTCAATTGCTGTGTGTGTCAGCATGTGTGTGCGCATGCATGCGTGTGTGTGTGTATATGTGTGTGTCCATGCGTGTCCAATGCGTGTTTGTGTGTGTGCGTGTGCATGCATGTGTGTATGCGTGCGTGCGTGCGTGCGTGTGTGTGTGCATGCATGTGTGTATGCGTGCGTGCGTGCATGTGTTTGTGTGTGTGTGTGCATGTGTGCGCATGCATGTGTGTATTCGTTTGTGCGTGCGTGCGTGCATATGTGTGTGTGTGTGTGTGTGTGTTCAGTCTGTGTTGTCTACCACAGCATTTCTCTTGATATTGAGTAGGAGTATATGTGTAAAGCAACCACTAGAAAGTGTTGAAAGCCCTAACTAACAAGATCGCATACAGGGTGACTAACAGGCTTACCATGAGCACGGCTGTGTTTGCAAGCACCCTGCATGGAGACAGAAGCCACTCTGCGTTTGGGAGAATGCATGAGCTTTTATATGCTTGGGCCTCAACCAAGCTCAGTGTTCCCTCCAGCTCACCTCAGGATATGCAGTTTCTCTTTCTTCTCCTCTCTTCTCCTCTTTCTTCTCCTCTCCTCTCTTCTTCTGTCTTTTATTTCTTCTCTCCAGAGTCTCGTTTTCACCAAACAATATAGCAACAGTAAAGCAAACCAGCAGAGAAAAGTTTTTTTTTTTTTTTTTACTGACAGTGTTGGTAAACTTTGAAAAAAGTCTATTAATTTGCCAGGCTTGTACTAGACGAGTAATATTAATATATAATTGATTGAAAAAAAATAACGTGTTTTTGTGTAAATACACGAAAGAAGTTGGTGTAGTGTAGAATCATCATGTTTTATTGTTGGGAGCTAGTTTTATGTGAGTGAGTAGCCCTGTGAAATGTTGTTAAGAGTCTAGGAGAGGACCGATTCAGGGCCTAAAGAAGACTACTCAAAGCCAAGATAGTTTATCATTCACAAAGTGAATGTCCAGCTACTTAACTGTAAGCAGTGGTGAAGGTGCACCTCAATGGCCCCGAGAGATTTTGAGTTGTACTGTCAACGGCAAATGGCAGTGATTGTGTGGGCACCATCATTGAAAACAATTATTTGGACATTTTTAGGAAAAATGAGGACATTTTTAGGAGATGTATATGTCAGGTTCTGTGTGAGAGTGTTTATTGTTAAGGTACATGCAGGTCTGTGTGTTTCACCTGTGCACAACTTTAAAGATGAGTCATAGGTGGGCAGAACCTCTCACCAGATGCCTGTTGCGTATACGCTATCTCCCATGCCGTGTTCAGGCTTCGTTGAAACTCTGATTGTGTTGAGCATGAGATCATGTGCTGGGCGTGTGTGTACGTCAGCAGGATGTCTGTCTTCTTCTTCTTTGTCATATGATGCCAGCTCTGTGGTTTGAAGGACCATTCCACACTCCATCCATTTATGTGTTAAAGGTAAAGGTAAAGCCTGTGATTCTCATGAACTCCACCTTTTAAATCGTGTCCTTTAAAAAGGTGTACAAGGGGGGTTTTTTCACCAAAAACTGTACTTCTTTTAATATTTGTACAAGTTTATTCCTTGGTGGGGCAAGAGCAGAACTAATAACACTAAATTAAATGGTCTCACATGGGTAGTTGTGTATGCGTAGCATTTTTCCAGCCCAGATGGCTTGGAGCCACTGCTCCTAGACTCATAATTATGATCGTAGTACTTAAGGACTATTATACTAGATTAGACAAATAGCAAAAGCTTGCTTGTGGCGGTTCTGTATGTAACAGTTAAAGCATACCACACACTGAGATGCCAAGTGGTGATAAATAACCAACATGTCACCTCCTGCCACCATCACTCCTGAAATGGCAAAGGGAAAGGTGTGAAGTTGAGTGAGCTTTGTGTGTGTGTGTGTGTGCGTGCATGCGAGTCTGTTTGTGAGGACTTTAGTGTGTGTCCCCTCATGTGTGACTAGCCATGAACACTGCCAGTGTTCAGATGAAGTATAGTATATGTATCGTAACACCTCCAATTATCACCCATTTCATTCGAAAATTCTAAAACAACGATATATTTTAATACTTGAAAAATAACATTTGATAAATGAACCTTACATTTTTCAGTAGCCATAGGTGTATATTTGAACAAAATCTGGTTTGGTTCTTACCGGGGCTTTTACTGCTTTTACTGCCTGAAATATCCGATTTTGTTTACCACGCTCGGAGGTTAGTGCTGGCCTGGTGGGTCGTATTCTCGTCTCAATTCAAAATTCCACTGGAGCTCCAAGTAGATTTGTACACGCAGCCTTACAACACTGTTACAGCTCTTCGAGTCACGGTAAAGTGTCATTTTTGGTACACCAATGGTGTGGGTGCTTGCGTTTCTTTTAGGAATCCGCCGTCTTGGTTTGTATAGAAATTAATATTAAGTGACACATACACGCAAAATTACGGAAACTGGGACTAGTGGTAATAGGGGGCGTTCCGATATATATACTCTTTTGATCCCGTGAGGGAAATTTGGTCTCTGCATTTATCCCAATCCATGAATTAGTAAAACACACTCAGCACACAGTGAACACACAGTGAGGTGAAGCACACACTAATCCCAGCGCAGTGAGCTGCCTGCTACAGCGGCGCTCGGGGAGCAGTGAGGGGTTAGGTGCCTTGCTCAAGGGCACTTTAGCCATTCCTACTGGTTGAGGTTCGAACAGGCAACCCTCCGGTTACAAGCCCGAAGCGCTAACCAGTAGGCCATGGCTGCCCACTAAGTGGGGTAAGCAGACGGCTGGCCTTGCATGTGAGGTTGAAATGAAATGAAATACATCAACAGCAGATAGTCCGAGGCCCTTTGCTTCCCCGAATGCCCTCTTTCAGGACAGTGACCTGTAGGTGAACACTGCTCTGAAGCAGGCAGTCACTAATCAGGTGTGTGTGTGTGTGTGTGGGTGTGTGTGAGAGAGAGTGTGTGTGTGTGTCTGTGTGTGTGTGCGCGTGTGTTTGTGTGAGTGTGTGTGTGTGTGTGCGTGTGTGTGCGTGTGTGTTTGTGTGTGTGTTTGTGTGAGTGTGTGTGTGTGTGTGCATGTGTGTTTATGTGAGTGTGTGTGTGTGTGTGTGTGTGTGTGTGTGTGTGCGCGTGTGTTTGTGTGAGTGTGTGTGTGTGTGTGCATGTGTGTATGTGTGTGTTTGTGTGTGCATGTGTGTGCGTGTGTGTTTATGTGAGTGTGTGTGTGTGTGTGTGTGTGCGTGTGTGTGCGTGTGTGTGTGTGAGAGTCCAAGCCTGCCTGCACATCAGTGTGTGTGTGGATGTGTATATGGGTTGGAGTGTGTGAGTGTGTGTTAGGCTATGTGTGTTTTACAACCAGCCCCATTTAATCTCAGAGCTCCTTCTCTCTCCTCAGGATTCAATTACTGCCTGAGCTCTGACCCCTGCCCCTCTCTCCCCCCGAGCAGCCCTCGTCCACTGCCCCCTGATAAGACACGTCCGCCACACCAAACTTCACTTCCTCTCCCCCTTTCCTCTATCCTTTCTTCCTCCACTGTCCTCTCTTCCAGTCTTCACTCTCAACAGTTCTCTGTCACCCATTCCTCTGCTTCTCTCTCCTATTTTTCTCTTTCAGACCTTTACTCGTTTATTTTTCTCTTCATCTCCTCTCCTTCATCCTCTTTCTCTGTTTCCTTCTCATGCCTCAATTTTTGATGTTCTAACTTTGCCTTTCCCTCTTTCTCATTCTCTCCCTCCTTTTTTCCTTCTCTGTTCCACCCATCTTTTAGCCTCTTCACTCACTTCACTTTTCCAGGGCTCCCTCCGAGTCTACCTCCACAGAGTGTCATCAGATTTACACGCTATTACAGAAGAAAGGCGACGTCTCTGATCTCTCTCTCTCTCTCTCTCTCCCTCCCACCCTCCCTCCCTCCCTCCGTCCTTCCCTCCCTCCCACCATCTCCCTCACTTTCAATCTCTCTCTGCAATCTCAAGTGTCTCACATTTTGAAGTCTATTTTATTAATTGTATTTATCTCTCACATTTATTAAGATGCTCCAGTGTGCGTCTAAATGATCCATTGTCAGTTCTGTTGTGCCTTGTAAGGTGCTATTATTGTGTTAAAGTGCCTGTGGTAATGGACTAATGACATACTACAGATAGCAGTACTTTTGAATTGAGCCTTTTCTTTTCCAGCTCTCTCTTAATGGGGTAGCTTCCTCTGCATTTACTCATCGATCCGCTAACCTTGCTCTAAGCCGCAGTCGATGGTCGTTAAGCCATCTCTGTCTCTTAATCACAACATAGATACCTGTTAATTACCAAATGAGTTCAAGTGTTTTTGCTGCTTAAAGAGGGATTTGGGATTGATTGCGTTGCTTTTGGCTCCGGGTTGGTGCTCCGAGCGGAGTGGAGAAGCGCTGAGCGTTAAATGAAACGACGAGGATATGGCGGCGGCGGAGCAGGGGGGATAAAGCAGGGGGATATTATTAGGCATGTGCGTGAACGACACGGTTTTTGTATTGGGTCAGGGATAAACCATGAACTTGTAAACTCACTCAGGGGCCTGTCTTGGTGCACTCCACTCTGCTTTCTCCCCTCCCCCCTTCCTTCTTCCCTTCTCTCTGAGATGCTGTACACATTGCAAATGATCAGCCCTTGCTCTCTACATCTCCTCTTTGTCCTTCTGGTTCTATCCTCTATACTATCATTGTTTTATGTCTATCGCATTTTACTTTGCAGTTATTCTGTTCACATCCAAAATCTTTTTAATGCACTATTTTTGTGGATGCTCGGTATTGTGCCCTTTCCATTTTTTCGTGGTGGACATTTGTCCCTTTTATCTCCTTTCTGGATGTTCCTCCTCTCTTTACTTCTCCTCTCTTCTTCTCTATGGCTCTTTATCTTCCTCTTCCTCTCTGTCTCCACCTGAGCTAGCTAGCTGTGTGGTGAACAGCGTAGTCTCACTGCTTTACCAAAGATCAGTGCGCTCCTCAGCCCTCCTGGCAGAGTTCACTCAGAGGTAAAGACGCGGCGGTACACACCCAGAGACGTGCTGAGGCCCTCCCCATTGCTTTGTTCTCACGGGCCCCTCTGTGTTGCAAATCGCTCTGCTCTGACTGGATTCCTATATCCTGCCTGCATTCACTGGCACTGCAAGGGCAGAGTTACACGAGATGCGTAATCACAACCCGAGCCCAGGAGTCGTTCCTCGTCGGTAATCTAGGCTCTCTCACGGTGATGATGAAATGTGTCCGGGTGAGTCAGCTGAGGGAAGTTTTGCTGTCCCTTGTGGATGATCTTGCTTGAGTCATTTGACCTATTCTAGCTTTCGATGGACTATTGTCTGAATCATGGTTTCATTCACACTCTGACTTTAGAGTTGATTCAGAGTTTATGTAAAGGTGTTTATGTAGAAGAAAACCTATTACCATTTCAATTGACCTTACTCCCCGTTTTACTGAAATGGCCTAAAAATTATTAATTAATTAGTAATCAAAAGATTGCCTGATCTGTCTTCTCAAGACATTTAAAATGGACCTGTTTCATAACTGCCAGCAAATATCACAATGTGAAACATTTCCTGAAAGCTATGCATTTAAAACCATTGAACCCCATGCCTCATGAGCATGTCAACTCTACCTTAATCCTCAAATAGCCACTGTCTTGAAAAGCAACCATATCCAGGCATTTCTTAAGACCCTTTCCAAGCTTGAATGTGTCAATGAATTAATTAAATAGCTGTATCACTGCATAGTATTGCACTCTGGTGCATGCTACAATGCAAGTGAAATCAATACAATATATTCATGACATTCACAACATAATATGTTATGTCTGAATTCAGCAGACTAAGTTGGAAAGGGACGAGAAAAAGTCAAAGGTCATAAACATTATATGCATCTCTGAGTTCTTGGGGAAAAGCAACTGAATGGAGTATTTGTGCCAACCAAGCTTAATCTTGTTTATGAATTTACAGCAGTGTGTTCATGTACATATAGTACAGAAAGTAATGAAAACTATTTATTGAAGAAAACAACTTGCTGTCAATCAAACATACATACACACACACATACACACACACACACACACACACGCTGAAACACACACTCATGTGCAGATATAAGCACACCCTCACACAAACACACACACAGACACACACACACACGCGCGCACTCACACACACACATATACATACATACATACACACACACACATGCTCAAGCACACACTTACACGCAGATACAAGCACATACACACACACACACACACACACACAGAAGCACGAGCAGACAATGCGAGGCCGCCATATTGGAGGCGTGTGGCCTGTCGGGGCACCTGGCAGAGCTAATTACAGAGGTGCCGGTGTCTGAGGGGAGATCCCAGAGGGCTCTTTGGTCGTGATCACAGCAGGCAGTGGGAGGTTAATCCCTGGAGACTCCCAGCTCAATTACCCCACCCCCAGCTTTTCCTCTGGGCTTCTCTCTCTCTCTCTCTCCCTCTCAGCTCTCCACTCCTCTAGCCTGGGCGCTTCTGTCTTTTTTTTTTGAGGCCCGGTCCAAGCACCGCGACCTACAAACGAGTCACCTGTCAAACTGTTGACCCCTCTTATGACCTTTGTCAATCTGTCTGTCCATCCGTCTCTTGTGATTAAAATGTGAACTGGCCGGGCCTGGAAGAGTCGGCTGCTGCTGGACAGAAACGTTCCGACTTCAGAGCCAGAGGATGGGAGTATGTGGGTGTATGAAGATGGAAGTGTTTAAAGTGAGAATGACACTCCAGAGATGACCCAGGGTGAGCGAAGGCACTGGGGAAATCGGCGTCCATCATATCGCCCGCCCGCCCGCCCCCAATGCCCGCCGTCCCTGATGGCACTCAGTTTACAGTGCATTTAGGAGCTCATTAGGGAGGGTGGCAGCGGAGCTCTGATGACTGCCGAGCGCTGGGACGCCGGGGTGTTTGGGCACAAAACCCGGAGGAGGCACGGCAGTTTAGAGTGAGCGGAGGCGCAGTTAGACCATGATGGGTGTCATTTTAAAAACGTCCCTCTACACGCATCCCTCCACTACACATATCATATCTAATGCTGCCCCTGCAGGTCAGCCACGTCTTAATGTCTGTTTCTTCCTGTGCTTAGCATTGTTTAAATGCTCATGGAATGTGCGCCAACTTTTTTCCGCCCTCGCTGTTTTTTTTTGTTTTTTTCTATATTTTTATTTTATTGTAGCGTTCGACATAGTGTTTTATAATCAGTATTTTCTCATAGCAGCAGATCAAATTGTGCCTCTGCTTCTCCCTGGAGTGTTCTCTGCATATCTGGATGTAATTACTGCGTCCTCTCTGACAGATGGAGGGAGAGAGAGCTCAGCTCGTCCTTGTGTGAGAGAGAGGGTACCATGCCACAATGTGTGAAGGCAAGCGCAGAGGGAGCCTCCCCGTGAGTGCCAGCTGGGTAGAGTCAGTGGCATTCAGGTGCACACACACACACACACACACACACACACACACACACATAGATTAGATTCAACTTTATTGTCATTGTGCAGAGTACAAGTACAGAGACAACTAAATGCAGTTTGCGTCTAACCAGAAGTGCAAAAAAGTAGAAAAGTGCAATGTGATATACACAGTATAGACAGGTGGTGCATAAACCGTAAGATATATAGTGCAGTGTAGACAGTAGTATACCGTTAAGAAGGTGGAGTGGTTTACAGTAATATAAATTAACTATAAATATGTGCAGGGTATTAGCAGTAACCTTATAAGAGCAGAATAGGTATGAATATGCAGTATTAACAATGTATGAACATGTACAGATATGTGCAGTGTAGTAGCAGTAACATTATAAGAGTAGTACAAATAATATAGATATATTCAGTGTATTAACAGTAATATATTATAAGAAAAACTGAATAAATATAGATATTCAGTATGAACATTATAAGAGTAGTAAAAATAAGTGTATGTGCAGGATGAATAGTACAAAGAGCAGTAGAAAGTGTAATTATAGTATGTACATTTATAAACCTAAATAGAACACTATGGGTGGGATAGTGTAGTGCAATTGTCCGCAAAATGTCCGCCTTCTTGTTGTTCCTGTCAAGGTTGCCATGGTCGTGGACACTTCAACAGGCACAGGCAAGGAGGGGTGGGGGTCACCGGGGTGCAGAGCTAGAGTTCAGTAGGGTGACAGCCGCACGGAAGAGGCTTCCTTTGATCCTGCTGGTTCGGGTCCAGAGAGATAGAGACACACGGAGCATGCATTTGTACCACCAACTGGTCTGTTTTAGACACACACACGCACACGCGCACACACACACACACACACACACACACACACACACACACACACACACATTTATACACACATACACACACACACACACACACAAACACACACACACACACACACACACACACACTTATACACACACAATCACACATGTACTGTATACACATGCATGCACTGACACAGATGGGTGCCTACTCTTTTATGAATACTAATGTACACATTCACACATACAATGCACTCAAAGAGGCAGAGATAGAGACCGTCTATATGGTGATATATGCTCAACTCACCCCCCCCCCCCAAACAATCTTCCCATTTCTCAGTGCTTAGTCTAGTCCATATCAGTACTTGTTGCACAACATTATATTCCACTCAGCAAACATTGAATAAAATGAAGGAATAATGTTGTTTTCATAATAATTGCTCACTGTGTCAAAAGGTGCAGATTTTCAACAATATGCCTAAGATTTACATACATAGGCCCTATACACTTGTATGCATTTTAGTAACAGAAAAAAACTGAAAAAATATTAAATCACATACAGTATACCTCTATAGTGCCAAAAAAGAAATATATGTGTCACAACACAATGTATATCTGCCGCCTTCCTTTGGAATCTGTATCTGTGTTTGGTCAAGGCTTTCCTTCCTCCCCTGCAATGTAGGTAAACGTTATGCTAGCCATGTGCTGTAGTTTTGACTCTCAGTGACTGATGAACTATTAATCACTTTCACTATTTAATCTTTTCTTTTTATGCCAAAACATAATAAATCCACATGAGAGTTACAATTTAAAAGATTTTTTATATTTGTTTTGACAGCCAAGATGCACAAATGCTGTATGATCGTAACAAGGTGTTTGAGTGGTGTATTGAACAAATTAGCTTTGAGCAAATTAACTGTTGATTGTGTTTCACACAATGTTTAAAATGTAGTGATCATCATTTGACAGTAGTGCTGCTCCTGAAGTGGTTGAAACACATTTAAAAGTTTGTGGTGTTTTTTTTCTGCTGTGCTTGTGCAAAGCATCAAGAAGGGCAGTGTTGCTGATTTCCAGTAAACATGTTCAGAGAACAAAAGAGAAGCTTAATTGTCAAAAATGCCGCTGAATAGAAAAGGGTGCTTTTGATATGATTGCATGCATTTTCATGCATTTTTATGTGATTTTAATACTGACTTGAGCGACTTACTGTAAATGTCACTATATAGCTATTTTCTGTTTCTATTTGGCGATAGTTTTTCATCATCCATCTGTAAATAATTTAGGGAGAACTCTGAATTAATCTTCAAGTTTTATGTGTTTGTGTTTATCTTGACCTTTTGGGCAATTAGGATTTCTTGTCTCTATGCAGTAACTCTGCAAGTCTGAAGCATAGCTCATTGAGGTGGGCAGTTTCAACTAGCCTATAGCACCCAAAAGGGACATAATAACTCCAATATGTTTCCATTTACATGTCGTGACTTGTATAGTTACAACATATAGGCTACAAAAACCAATGTAAAATGAGAGACAGTGATTTTCTAAGCATATACAGACTTGGAACTATGTTCTCATTCAGGCAAAGCACAAATGTAGTTTGTGCGAAAACGTAGTTCCAAGCATGTATGCTTAGAAAATAGCTGTGTTGCATTTTACATTGAAATTTGTACATATTGTAATTCTACTAGCCAGAACATGTAAATAGGACAATGTTTGACTTTTTTGTCACTTTTGGGAGAAAGGCTAGTTGGAACTGCCCACCTCAATGAGTTATGCTAAGCTAGGCTAACGGTGGTTGCGTCAGACTGAGTTACTGCACGAAAAAACAAGAAGAATATGTATCTTATCTAAATCTGGGGAAGATGGTGAATAAGCTAATTTTCCAAAATGTTGGTGTGTACCTTTAAGTGGAAAAAAGACAGTTATCAACTTTATACACACATACTTAACAAGAAGAAGAACAAGAACAACAACAACAACAACAACAACAACAAAACTCTAGAACTTTCTATCATAACTTTCTCAAGTGACTCATGGGACTGTGCCTAGTGGGAAGACAAGAGTGTCGTTAGTAATGTTATTAAGCATATATTGTCTCCTTATCTGGACCAGGGAGCCAGAGCTCTGTGTGAGGATTAGAGCTCATGGGAAGGCAACAGGTCTCCAGGCTGGTGTGTTAGCTGCCCAGGGGGGGTCAGTGAGGAGCAGTGGGGTTGCCTGCTGACAGGCTGCGGGGGAGGTTCTATTGTTGGAGTGTTTGGGTATTACCTGCGGGCGCTATCAGAGACACACTCTTGGCATTATCCGATTATTAAGCTTAGAGTTGTATGGGCTTACTGCTGGATGTCAGCCAGCAAGAGTCGCTGAGCTCGACAGGTGCTGTGACAATAGCCGACGGATGTGGCGGTTGTCAGTGTGGTCATATCTCCGTCAGGCTTAATGCCTTGATTGTGGATGTTTTACAGAGGTCTTAAGTGTTGTAATCTACACAAGGGCTTTAGACGAGGAATAGAACATTTTCTGGAAAATCACTGTTCCTTGCTGGATTCCAAGCTTCTGTCGGCAGCAATAATGCTGTATCTGGTTCAACAATGTATTATTTGTGAGACTAACCGTACAGGATGATTTAATTTCCAGAGTATTTTTCGCCATAGCAGGAGAATGTGCCATAGTGACTGCGTATGCCATCTTGACAAAGCAAACACTGTGCAGTGGCACAGAGATTACTGCAATGCTGTTTCTAGCCTTTGTTTAATTACAATGAATATCACTTGCTGATTGGTAGGAATGATGATTGACATTTCTGTTTGCCTGAGAAAAGCTTATAATAGGAAAGTCATCATATGGTCCGGCAGATTTTGGGCACAGGACCAGGGAGGACAAATGTGTTCTCCCAGCTTTTCAATCTGCTCCGCTAATTCTCAAACTTTAAGAGACAGACAGGGTGGAATATTTTAGTGCAGTGAAGCCAGCCAGTTATTGTTGTACTATCCAGTGCTTGCAATATATTGTGTTTCTGGAGCTTCATGTTTATGGTGATGGTGTAGGGTTGGAAGAGAGAAAAAAAAACTTCCTGACAGATTGATGTAGTAGAAACGCATGAAAAGTGTGAGACTGGTCCGCGCTGAAAATAACAGCAGCTAATTAATGCGATCTTGCATACATCACACTTAACGTGATACTGGTGGACATGGGAACAGTCTCAGAGCCAGTAATCATCTGACCTGAAACTGAGGGTCAGAATAATTAGCCTGTTTTCTTTCTGCTTTGTCTTCCAGGGAAAGTACGTCCTGATGATGCTCGACCCAGATGCCCCAAGTCGAAGCAGCCCCACTCGTGCTAGCTGGAGGCATTGGCTCGTCGTAGATATTAAGGTAAAAATGCCCACATCGGGTTTGTTTTAGCAGTTAACAACAAGGCATCATCAGTACAGTTCACTTTGAAGTATGGATATCAGAGGCCATAGACCTGTCACATGATTGTTGTGCTTTTCTCTTCCTTTTATATTTGCCTCGTTTGTTCGCTAGTGAATCCTTTCGTAGCCATGGAGGCCAATTGGGCCGGCGCAAGCTTGTCTGTGCTAAGCGGACAAGAGTTGTAGACTCCCCCTGGATGGTAGGCTACACCAGTCCATCGCAGATAAACCCCCAGCAGTAGCTGGTACCCGTTTTAGAGTGGGCTAAGACAATGCAGATGGCGTCCATGACGTGCAACATCATCTGGGACTCAAACCAGCGATCTTACGACCCCTTAGACCACTTAGCTACACACTCAGCTTGCCTCGCTGGTACTACACGGTAATACAAAAGCACAAAACAATGTGTCGCAGCTCATCATGAATCTCTGCCAAGCAAACGATTTGAGATTTTTTCAATGAAAATAATAAATTTATATTTATATATGTACAGTATATACATACACATTATTTTGCATTTCTGAACTTTCCAGGAGTCCATATTAACAATAAAGCAATTATTGTGTATCTTGATTGGGATTCAAATGAAAGCAAAGCAAGGTACTTTATTAACTGAACTTTAAGACGTAGGTCTATTTGATTATTTCAAATCAAATTTCAAAAGATGTGCAGCAGACCTGAGGCAACACAAGATTCTTCAGAAATTTAGCTGATATAAACTGAAATAAATGCTACCACAGAAGTGCGTGCACAAAATGTAGGCCTACACACATTATAAAGGGCATAACAAACATAAAATATTATATTCATACTATATTCATTATCTTTGAGTTCAGTTGAAAATAAGGAAGTTTTCAACATGAGTGCATTGCCATTTTATAGGCCTACAGTCTATGGTGCACTGTCACTTGCCACACACTGGATGAACAATGGATTTTATGGAGAAGCGTCGACCAAATATAACTGAATCGTGATTTACACCGCGGCAAAGTGCTATGCTGGTGTGCAGAGTTGTATTGAAAAGAATGGAATCTAATGTAAATGAATGTCGAAAGCAGAGTGCATTGCAAATAGTAGCAGCCAAAGAGGAATGTTGATAACAGAACAAGTGATGGTGAAAGAATCTTTGGCGGCACACATTTAATGCGTCAGCCTAGGATACTACTCTTTGGCCGGCTCGTAAGCCCAAACAAGTGTGTGCAGCATGCCTTTACGTAGCCTACTAACGGCGCATCATCATAAAGATACATTTAATCTGCATCACGCCCCATTTTAGAGGAAAACAAGTTAGAGGAAAGACAGCTAGTAATCACACGTTGACGTTACATCTATTTTTAATTCACAGGACATTCAATCATTTTACTAACACGGCAGTTATGAAGAATTATGTTTATGTAACTTACTCATGTCGAAACTATGTACATTACCAACCTAATTCGTTTGCAATACCCCATGTTGAGAACAAATTTACCATGTACACTTACCATAATATCCCATGCAAAATGGTTAGCTTGCTAGCTAGCTAACTGGAACTTCAGTATAACATAGCCAATTATCTCACCTACTGTAGTTGTAGGAAATAGGCTACGTTCATATTACAAGTGATAGAATAAATGTGTGACTTATGTTTAGTTGATGTTATGACATGTAAAGTTTGCTGAACTTAGTTATAGTCAGCCACGTGCAGTTTGACTGTGCCTATCAATACATTTGTGACACTTGAAACTAGTAAACTAGAAAGAGCAAACCATAGGAACATGGTCATATTAATCCAATAAACACACAGATAACTCTTACACCAACCTTATTTTGTGCCTTTTATTCACGTTTGTTTCAAGATTTAGTAAGTATAAGCCTTTTCGCTCCCCACTTCGATGCAGCATAGGTTTCCATTATATCAGTCATCTTTTCCCTAAAAGGGGGCGTGTACGTGCAGCACATACAACGTTCCATTCCATTCGTCAGTGCATATTGTTTAGTTTCCGGTCTAGCTAAATCCGGTGTGGTGTTGTATTTGTTCTAACGTTACTTTTTGTTGCAACAGCATGTGAAAAAACTACAAAGTTTGTTTAACCAAAAAGAACGTTAATCTCGCGTTAAAAAAATTGACGCCGTTAAAATATGTTTACGTTAACGCCGTTAATAACGCGTTTAACTGACAGCACTAATATATATATATATGTATATGGCAATTCCACGGAAAATTGACTTTTTGTCACATCCATAACGCCAGTGAAATACCTTGGCATTTGTATGATATGAATGATAACTTTCATTTGTTGTGATTTTTTTCTCATTTACATTCTTCAGCCAAAAATTCATGTAATCATTCACATCATACCATACCATCACATTTTATTGGCCTTATGGATGTTACAGAAAATGCAATTTTCCATGGAATTGCCCATATATATATATATATGCGTGTGTGTGTGCGTATGTATATATATCTGTATATATATACATACACACACACATATATATATATATATATATATATATATATATATATATATATATATAATTTGTATTCCATTGTGTCAAAAGCTTTGTCTTTTTTTGTTGCTGAAGGTTAAGATGTTTAAAATGCTAAAGTGCAAGCAGCTGGTTGTAACGTGTGATTTATGCTTCCGAGCAGAGCTCAGTGCTTCGCAGCCGATACCCTGGGGCTGGAACGCACTGCCTGGAATTGAGTGTTCTCTTGTCTCTTTACCATTTAACATTTCCATCACTTGTGTAAGCTCAGGAAGCAGTGCACTTGGTTAGCATGGTTTCCTTCTGAAGATTGAATTTGGAAATATTATTACTAAACAAGTGTCCCATAACAGGGCCCCAGTAGCCCCCATTCACATTTACATTCATCATCATCAACTACTTCTCCTCCTCCACTTCTTCTTCTTCTTCTTCTTCTTCTTGTTTTTCCTCTTTTTCTCTTCTTAGTGTTTGGACTAATTGGATTCTTAAAACAAAGATTTAAAGCGTTGTCTTGGCATGGGCAACTACCTGACATAATGTACAATGAAAAGGTGTCAAAAACACTTTGGTGAGCAAACAATCCCTGGATCCCCCCACCCCCACCCAACTCCCCCATCTTCCATCCTCCATGTGCTTCACACTTGTGCATTTCCGACCGGTTACATAATTACTGCATAAAAATATCAAGTTAGTCATCATCTCGGCGCAGCTTTCGAGAGATCTTGAATCAGATTCCGCAGTCTGTGCCATAGAGAGATGCTGCCACGGCTGAACAGCTTGGGTGGATCTCACTTGGGCATCCTCTCAGATTTAACTGTTAGTGCCATGCCAGCAGGCATCAGGAATAAGCAACAATAAAAAAGGAAACAATCAGACAAACCCCCCTCATAACCAAGAGTTTGTTTCTATTCATGCGGGAGAATTTCATGTGCGACACTCATTGGAAAAAATGAAACTTTCCCTTCTGTGTTTGTGTGCGCGTGTGTGTCTGTGTGTGTGTGTGTGTGTGTGAGTGTGTGTGTGTGTGTGTGTGTGTGTGTGAGTGTGAGTGTTTGTGTGTGTGTGTGTGTGTGGAGGGGGGGTTGTCATTTGTACCAGATTCCTTTCCCTGACAAATGCCTGTGACAGCCGAGTGGGTGTAGATGGCTCCAGCATGTCGACGAGCATTTGTGGGGCCTTGTCGCCACGGTGATGTTCAACAGCGGAGCATCTACTAGGAAGTGTCGGTGCGATGCGTTGCTGCATTAGGGAGACGAGGAGTGCGTTGGGTTGTGTTGTGTGGCCCAGGCATCTCTCTCTCTCTCTCTCTCTCTCTCTCTCTCTCTCTCTCTCTCTCTCTCTCTCTCTCTCTGCCTTGCCTTGCCTTCCTGTTTGCACTTGTGTCTTCTCACGGCCTCGCTGTCTGCAGCTCGGTTTCATCTGGTGCCCCCAACCCGACTGATCTGCCCCTTTACATATGCAACATACACACATGCACACTGTCACTCACTACACAAGTGTCAGCATTTAGTTCCACAGGGGACATACATAAGGCTATTTTTTTTTAAATAACAAGTGCACTGTCTTTTTGTCATACATTTCGCATGCTGTTGCTTTTTAACCTAAAGGTCAGCAATATTGCCTTTTAAACAGATGCATACTCTTGATCATTTTACACTGAGCAGATCATCCCTCAAATTTCTCTTTTTTTGAAAATAGTGCTCTTTCATTGACAAGCATTTTCGCTGTCTATCTGCCGGACAGATTGTGAATAAACAGAAGTATTTCAGGTGCTCAGACAGTCAACCTCTTGCCTCCAATTCAATATTCTGTCAGTGTGTGGGCGTCGACATCCTGTGCCAGGGTGCTGATTGGTCACCCGGCCGGGTTGTTTGCATTGTCGCTTGCGGTGGTTGGTCAGAGGGTTAATGAGGATCCTGAGTGATACCTAGCCTCGGTGGGAGGTGTTTAATTGCTGGGAATAGCTGTGTGACATGCAATGACCTCTGCATAGTTGGGAGTGAATTTGTTGAATTATTTTTATGTATAACCTCAGGGGATTTGTAAGTTACTCAGGTGCCCCGCAAATATAGGTCTTTTTCGAATGTGATGCACCTTTAAAAGGAGTGTTTACGAATGCTATTGAGTTTGTAATGAAATTAAACATGTAATTAAATTGAATACATCACCCTATGAGCACACGCATGTTTTCACATGGAGATGGTTGACATGTTATTTACAAGAGGTTAGAAGAAATAGGAATTTCACATTTCTTTGGACATTTGGACAAATCAGCCACAATGTATTCTGTATCTTGGCAATGATCTGTGATATGACTTTGACCAGGATATTGTTTTAAAGAACTGTGCCCTCTGTCCATAGATAGCAAAATCTTGAATTTCGGTCACTTTGACTAATTTTGCCAGATCAGATCACATATTGCAAAAGGGCACAAGAAGTGTTTGCTAGGGTGGACATGGTTTTGCCTAATTAAGACACATGAGTGTCTTCAAAGTATGCTAGTTTTGAAATTGTGGAGAAATCTCTCAAGAGCTCAATCACTCAACTTTCAACTGAAATAATGCTTCTCCATTGTGTGAATCTACACAGACTGTTACCTCCATTGTGTGAATCTACACAGACTGTTAGGCTATTTTGTGCTGAAGCATGAAATTAATAACATTTCTCTTTACAGTATCACTGGAAGTTTAGTAACAGGACACAATCATACTAAGGAAAAGTAATTATGTATCTGTGCTATAAGTTGCTTTGGATAGCTGCATTTGCTAAGTAGTTTTTATTTTCTTAACCCCAAGTAGAGTCAATGATTTAGAATGTGTTTCCACACAGGTGCTGGTCATATAATTAGAATATCATCAAAAAGTTGATTTATGTCAGTAATTACATTCAAAAAGTATATATTGTATATTATATTCATTCATTACACACAGACTGATATATTTCAAATGTTTATTTCTTTTCATTTAGATGATTATAACTGACAACTAATGAAAATCCCAAATACAGTATCTCAGAAAATTAGAATATTACTTAAGACTAATACAAAAAAAAGTTTTTTTTAGAAATGTTGGCCAACTGAAAAGTATGAACATGAAAAGTATGAGCATGTACAGTACAGCACTCAATACTTAGTTGAGGCTCCTTTTGCCTGAATTACTGCAGCAATGCGGCATGGCATGGAGTCGATCAGTCTGTGGCACTGCTCAGGTGTTATGAGAGCCCAGGTTGCTCTGATAGTGGCCTTCAGCTCTTCTGCATTGTTGGGTCTGGCGTATCGCATCTTCCTCTTCACAATATCCCATAGATTTTCTATAGGGGTTAAGGTCAGGTGAGTTTGCTGGCCAATTAAGAACAGGGATACCATGGTCCTTAAATCAGGTACTGGTGAAAGTAATTGTGGTGAATAATTACTTAATATTAACTTAGACTGGCAAACTTCAGGAACACTCAGGAATCAGGTTTATTCTGTTACAAGCAGAGAGGATAAAAATGGTCTATGTAGACCATGGCACAAGGCCATGGCCTCTGGATCAACCTCTCTCTCTCTTCTTCAGTTCTTCATGTTCTAATTCTTACAATGCAAGTTAGTCACTTTTGTATGGGTTAAACAAAGAAAGAAATTGGCGGCAAAACAATCCCACGTGGTTGGTTCTCCACTTGGCATCAGACACACCTACTCACACCTACTTCACACCTACCCATTCTTATCTGAAGAGCATGAGGAGAGATATCTTATATATCAGAAATATCACGTATAGAATATTCCAAACATTCTCACAATCAATCCTTGTACTGAGACTATTACAATGATACCAAACATGAATATATTTACATTTCATGACACATGGATTCAGTATAGCAAGGTAACATCCTTTGTCTTGTGGATCTGATAGCCCTTGGAACCAGTACATTAGCATTTCATTGGGGGAGGGGAGGGTGTCTTTATTTTAATGCCAAGAGGGGCCACATGGCTAAAACTAGTTTTGAAACACAACTAAAATTATTGCTATCACTGGTAGCTTTGGCACTGTGTACAGGTGCCAAGTCCTGTTGGAAAATGAAATCTGCATCTCCATGAAGTTGGTCAGCAGCAGGAAGCATGAAGTACTCTAAAACTTCCTGGTAGATAGCTTCGTTGACCCTGGACCTCAGAAAACACAGTGGACCAACACCAGTAGATGACATGGCACCCCAAACCATCACTGACTGTGGAAACTTTACACTGGACTTCAAGTGGATTCTGTGCCTCTCCTCTCTTCCTCCAGACTCTGGGACCTTGATTTCCAAAGGAAATGCAAAATTTACTTTCATCAGAGAACATAACTTTGGACCACTCAGCAGCAGTCCAGTTCTTTTTGTCTTTAGCCCAGGCGAGACGCTTCTGACGCTGTCTCTTGTTCAAGAGTGGCTTGACACAAGGAATGTGACAGCTGAAACCCATGTCTTGCATACGTCTGTGCGTGGTGGTTCTTGAAGCACTGACTCCAGCTGCAGTCCACTCTTTGTGAGTCTCCCCCACATTTTTGAATGGGTTTTGTTTCACAATCCTCTCCAGGGTGTGGTTATCCCTATTGCTTTTACACTTATTTCTACCACATCTTTTCCTTCCCTTCCCTCTGTGAACAGCCTCTTTAGCAATGACCTTTTGTGTCTTGCCCTCCTTGTGCAAGGTGTCACTGGTCGTCTTTTGGACAACTGTCAAGTCAGCAGTCTTCCCCATGATTGTGTAGCCTACAGAACTAGACTGAGAGACCATTTAAAAGCCTTTGCAGGTGTTAGAGTGTGGCATCAGGTGTCTTCAATATTGAACCTTTTTACAATATAAAAATTTTCTGAGATACTGAATTTGGGGTTTTCATTAGTTGTCGGTTATAATCATCAACATTAAAATAAATAAACTTGAAATATATCAGTCTGTGTGGAATGAATGTATACATTATACAAGTTTCACTTTTTGAATTACTGGAATGGAATTACTGAAATAAATCAACTTTTTCATGATATTCTAATTATATGACCAGCACCTGTATAGTCATTGCACACAAGTCCGTATGGACACAAGATGTTGGTGCTGCACAGAGAGTATGTGTGGTAGCTGTGAATGACGAGATTTGTATTTTAAATTCAAACTCCTACAGCACATACAGCATGCATACTAAAAGAGCAATATGTGTGTGTGGTGACTTTTTGTAAAGTTTCCTGATAAGATATTCTGTAGTTGTACTAAAAGATGTTCTGTACATTAGGATATGTTTAAAATCCATGGGGTGAAACAAAGAGCAGGGGTAATTATAGCTAAGGTATGCACAAGCTTGGGGGCCAGACGTTTACCTATCAGGATATGAATGCATAGGATTGAACATCCCTAGCAGTTGTTTAGCCAGGGTCAAATGTCCTTTGTAGAAATAGAATAAATACCTAGGCACATATGTATTACCAAAAGAGGTAAGGAGGACATAGGAGCTCTGTTCTATTCTGAGTTCACACAAACAAGTGACGACATGAGAAGGTATAAGAACCATGTACAGAAAGTCAGAAGCAGCTGGCTTCATGAACCTATGCTCTGTGATGGATTAAAGCTACACCTTCTGCAGTATCCTGTTGTTTTGTCACAATTCTTCTGAGTTTGAATCAGTTAATTATTATTTGACACCACATGTGCTGCTAATAGAATATCGCTAAAGTATAAGGCTGAATATGAACAATTAATATAAAATTTTAGTTTAGGCTATACATGTATTATATTTTACATTAAACAGGATTAGTCATGATCAGTCATCTGAAAAAGTGATTGAAAATTGGGGTGCTATTTTTCAAAGGTTTAACTTAGCTCTAGTTGACCACCTACAGTTAAGTCATGAAAATGTCCCTCCGAGGTAGAGAATCATATTTCAATGATCCTTTCCCAGCTTTCACACTGGCATTACATTATATTGTTCACTTTCCTTTTAATTCAAGTGCGCTGACTGTATTTTTGGAGCATCCGAATGATGAGTCAGTTAACTGATACGCAGTGCTTAGTCAGACTGAGGGGGCATCCTTCCTCCAGCCTCCTGTAGGTTAATCCTAGTGTCACTCAGTGAATAAGAGGATACCCACATGATAGAGATGATTTAAAAAAAAGTGTTGGTCATCAGTCGAGGCCAGGTCAAGAAAACATAAAAACAACAACAAGAAAAAAGTTGACAGAGCAGTCGAATGACTGCAGACCGACCATTGCCTCAGAGTGAAAGCAAATTCCAGCGTCCGGGTTCTGAGCCGGAGGTGGATGATCATGTAGGAGGATCAAGATATGGTGACCCTCTGCCACCAAATCTTTTGCAATACCCGGGGGCAAGGGTAATGATAACGCTCAATCACAGTGTTTCAAATAATATCTCTACATTGTGTGATATGTCTAAGGCCATCTTTTCCATTCTTGTGCTTATCTTACATGTACAGTTACAGTACCTTTTCTTTTTTTCATTTACTACAATGTCTCTTTTGGGAAAACACTGACACAATTTACTTCAATTACACAATAGAAATAGAAAATTATCTTGGATTTTGTTGGGTAACCATAGCTTAACCTATAGCTGATGAATCTATTCACTATTTATTGAAGGCTGTAAATTGTCAGTGTGGGCATGACATTTGTCCCCCAATGTGTATCTTCTAATGAAAACCGGTCATAATTCTTTATCGCCTGTAACAGCTTCACCTAACCTGCAAAGATACATTACATCTGTCTGCCCCTTTAACATGGCTGTCAAGATTTCTAAACTAAATTCTCTAATAAGGGCCTTCTGAGCATGTGTGGGTATGCACCAAATCAAAGAAAAATGCTCTCTGAGTGAAAGAAAAATGCAAGACAAATATAGGCGTATAATCTATTTAAAACATTCATAAGCATATAAAGCCAGTGGTGTATTTCATTTTTTCTTGACTGTCTTTACCAACCCAAACATTTTGCTCCACAGCTATTGCCCTTCAAATCCATATGTGTTAAAAAAGAGAGAGAGAAGCTTATTGAGCTGATTGTAGCCACCACAATGTTTTTTTTTCTTTTCTTTTTGTTAAGCTATAGTGCCATAAATAATAGTGTAGGAAATATAAGAAAGACAATTTAGACTATGCCTTGTCAGAGTGGTGAAAACACTCTCTAAATTATTTAAAGAAATATTGCTAGAGAGTGGTGGACTTGATCATGGTGATTATGTGAGTTAAGTCCATGAGAATATTGTGGACTGTGCATGGCATAAACACAATTTTTTGAAAGTACATTATTTGGTGTAGTTACTCATATCGTCAGGTAGTTTGTTAATTAATGTGTTACACGCTTATAAGTTACCACTGAAAGTCATAACTCTTATCACTGTTGCCATGGTTATGGCATAAGCTACTAAATGCTAGTAGCTAATTCATTTTCATTCCAACCCCTGTTTAGTCTCTTATCCACAACCTATGCTCCTACCATTAGCCTGTGTAGTTAGCAGCTCTACAGTAAATACTCTCAAAATGTGATTTCTTGTTCTCAGAGCAAGCACAGACATCTATTACAGTTTGGAGTTGTCCATTAATTATGCATTTAGGTATTGACAGCGTTAGCTCAGTAACACAAGGTAAACCCTTTTAACTCACATGCGATTAGCTTGATGTGTTTAGACCCAGGTTGACACAGGCATTAGTAGGCCTTGGACCAAGCAGGGTTTGCGTGTTACTCAAGGACAAGCATAAGCCTGCTTTATTATCATTCCAGAATATATTGTATGTGAAAGAAAACAAAATGAAGTACTCATATGCTGGTCCAGGTAATAGAGGTCAGATGCTTTTATTCAAAGCAACTTAGAGACACTCGGCAGTGATAGATGAAGTGAACCCAGCTGAAATGAATTCCTCCATCCATTTGTCTCCATAGCTTTTGGAGGGAAAATTGCTTAAAGCTGTTATCAATTCATAATGTGAGTGAGGTGAATACATACAGTAAGTGGATACACAAATTGACCCTTGACCTGAATGTTTACTCTTGTAGAAAATATCTACTATTTATACAGTTGCAGTAATTTCTTTACCAATCATTTTAATTACCAATTAAAATGATTCCTTTTGAGGTGGGCTATGTGTTAAGTGTAAGAAGAAAATAATCTCTTGAACAAATTAACACCATATGTTATGTGCATTGCATCAACTGATGAGCTGTGTGTTTGGCCTTTCATCTGTGTAAAGTACATCGGTACTAGACACTTTTATCCAAAGTGACTTACAACAACATTAAGATAAAAGTAAAAACCATAGTAAAAATATGAATAACTCATAACAATAGTAGATAGCTGTAGCAACACCATATGAGTATATGGAGTTTGACTCAAACATGATTAGACAGGTGATGTTTTTAGATGCTTCTTAAATGTACAAAGGTTAGCAGAGTTGAGCTACAGGAAAGCTAAATAAATGAGTTGTCATGTTTGTTTTCAGTGTTCATTCACAGTTCACCTTTCATTTATTTATCTTTTATTTGAGAGACTTGCTATTTCCATTTATTTATTTCTCACCTTTCCCTCCTTCTTTTTGTTTATGTTTTCTCTTTCCTGTTATTATTTGCGGCGGTCATATAGATTTAGTCAGTTTTTTTTTCATGTCTTTTTTTTTTCTTTTTTTTCCGCAAGAGTAATTTTTCGTGAAGGATTCCCGGGATACTGAAAGACCGGGGTGCACGAAACTTGGTGGGCATGTAGCCCCATAAGGACACACACACTACACATGCACACACATATACATGCACACACACAACACACACATAAACACAAAAACACACATACACACACACACACACCCTCACACACATGCACCTACACATACAAACACACCTACATAGGCACACACACTCAATAAACACACACAGCAGCACATACTGTATATACACAAAAACAACCACACACTCTGCACACACTCAATTACAAACACAAAATAAAGGAACAAAGTAGGAAATGAACACAATTTGACAATTTGCCTTATTTTTGTGGAAAAAATGTGCTACACTGGGCGGCGGTCATATTTTGTACCGCTCTAGTTTTTTTCTGTCTGTCTTCTCTTTTGTTTGTAAAAAAAATATTTGTGACGTTATTGACAAACTTATTGCAAAACATGATTTTGCCCTTCAACCTCAAGAGCTATAGAACTCTCTCTGCAAAGATCTTATGTTAGCTAAGATTTTGTGTAGGCACAATTAAAGTTATTATCTTCATTTTGTCATATTCAAAGTGATTACTTTAAAATGTTTATCTTTACTTATTTAGTTGACGCTTTTGTTCAAAGCAGCATACAGATGTCAAATAATTGCAGGGTCAGACTCCCTGGACTCCCTGGAGCTCAGGGCACAGTGCCTTGCTCAAGGGCACAACGGTGGCAACTTGGCATCAAACGCACAACTTTTCAGGCTACTTAACTAAAGTCTGGGTGGGCACATGCACGCTTAGTTTCTATGGGCACAGCCCACCACTATCTCTCTTTGTGACAGTCGCACCTCACTCACTCTCCACTCTTAGTGGGTGGGAGCACCAAGGTTGAGGCTTCTTTCTGATGCCCCGTCCAAATTCTGGTCCCCTTCCCTTTTGTTATTGGGGAACTTTGATAACTTTGTTATCAAATATATCCTACAGGTGGCTACATGATTTACATTCAATAGTAAACAGGTAACTGTTCCTCAGCTTACAGCAATGTAACGTGACATGCCACAAAACGCCACTGTCATGTCTGGATAATAAGGCTCTCTCATCATGGCCCACTATTCCCCTGACAGACAGCATGATGAGTTGGAGTCTGTGAACAGCTACTTGTGTTTGTCTGGAACACTTGCTGGCGTTATTAATTGATAATAAGGCTCGTAATGGCTGCGGAGCAGATGGTAATGAGTGGGTCTGCTGAGCTGGAGCGGCCCTGCGGCTTCCCGCTGCCGCTAGCTGACCCAGCATGTCGGCTTCCTAGTCCCCCCCCCCACCCCCCCCCCCCATGGTCGCACACAGCGCAGCACACAGTGGAGCGCTCTTCTGCTCATCAATCATGGACAATTACCAAAACAGCCCCGTAAACAGCCACAGCCGGCTCCTCCTGCGCCAGCTCTTGGCGTGCAGATTGTCGCTCTCCTTTGCCCTCTCCACCCGTCTTTCTCTCTTCTTGCTTTTCTCTTCCCTTCTCTCACCGTGTCTCACTCTCTCCATCTCCCTGTTTCTAACTCTCTTTTTCTCTCTCTCTCTCTCTCTCTCTCTCTCTCACACACTATTTTGTTTCTCTCTCTCAGAAATACAGATGTTACTGTTGGCTCTCACAGCAGTAATTACCTGCAGTCATTAGAATAAAACGTCTGCTTATGTAAATATGAGAGGTGAAACAAATTAATGCGAGTTCTCATTCATTAGCTGCTTCAATAAAATATACCACATTTAAACATCTCAGTGGGCAAGCTGTACAATAATTACTGATAGAGTAATGAAATTCTGTAACTTATTTAGTCTTTTTTAAATGTATTTGCATTAATAGACTCAGCTTGTTCAAATAAAGAGTAGGTCTGTTTGTTGAAGCAATGTATCAGTATCGCAATGCAGAGACAGCAGGTCAACGCAGAGAACAGTGATAGGTGGGAGAGAGAGCAGGCATGTCATGGCCGTGTGTGTGTGTGTGTGTGTGTGGTTGTGTGCGTGTGTGTGTGTGTAGTTGTGTGTGTGTGCATGTGTATATGAGTGTTTGTGTGCGTGCCTGTGTATGTGTGTGCCTGTGTACAGTATGTGCGTGTGTGTGTGTGTGTGTGTGTGTGAGAGAGAGAGAGCCTGTGTGTGTGTGTGTATGTGCGTGTGCATTTGCATGTGTGTGTGTGTGTGTTTGTGTGTGTCAGAGAGAGAGCAGGCGTGTCATGGTTGGTCAGAAGCAGCTGTACTGAGACGGACTGGAAGAGGGCGCAGAGTGCAATGGCCAGAAGAGCCAGGACATTTGCAAACCCACACCAGCACAAAGTTCCTTTTTTGGCACACTAATGGATTGTACTGATTAAGAGACTGCAACTGTGGTTGTACATTTGTGCATTTGTGTCTGTGTCTGTAGTGTCTGTGTACTGTACATTGTCTTTCTTTACACATTGTGTTTTGTGCATGTGTGTGTGGTTGTGAGGGTTCATTCTTATGTTGGTTGGTGTACTTGTTTACGAATGTGTGTGGTTGCATTTGGGTGGGGGGGTAGGTTGGTGTAGGTAACTTTTGTTGGTGGGTGTGTTCATTTACTTTGTGTGTGTGTGTGTGTGTGTGTGTTTATTTGTCTGCATTTGTCTGCTGCTCTGTGTGGTCACAGGCCTCAACCCTCATGACTGTTAGTGTTCTGTTCTGGAGTGTTGTAGTTCTGGATCAGAGCGGCGGCCGCCACTCCCTCTCACAGTATGCCTGGGCTCGGCGCCACGCCGCGCTCGGTCTGTCGTGGTCGGCCGCGATCTCCTCACCCCGCTCTTCCTCCCTCCTGTCGGGTCAGTTGCTCAGCCTCCCCGGCCCCAGGCCCCGGCGTCCCCCTTCGAATAGCTGCGTTGTGCGTCGGGAGGAGAGTACCGGCGAATCCATCCGATTTAGATCAGCGGGCTCCCAGAGGGACGCTCAGTGTTGCCGGTGTTGGAGGACATGTCAGCGCAAATAGTGGAGCCATTGTGAGGGTGTCAACGCAGCTGCTGTGCCTGTGTGTGCGTTTGTGCATGTGTGTGAGCAAGTGTGTGTGTATTTGTATGTGCATGTGTGAGCGAGCCAGCGGGTATGTGTATGTGTGTGTGTGTGTGTGTGTGTGCGCGCAATCTCAGTGCCTATGGGAATTCTCTCCTCAGTGCTTCAGCTTGTCCTTTGACTGTTGATGGGATTATGTGTTTTTCTGCCTCAAAGGACTGCACTTTTCAAGAAGTCAGCGTGTCAAGTACCGCTGTGTTCTCGCACCAGAGACTCCCTGTGTAGCGGCGAGGCAGCAGCCGCGGCTCTGCTAGCTAGCGCTGAAATGTTTTCCTCCTTCTCTGCAGAGGTCACTGTGGGTGCACCTAGCTGCTGTAGGAGGTTTTTTCTGTTTATGTTTAGCACTGTTGAACTCTGATAGCAACACACAAGGAGCTACTGTGTTTCCATTAGCTCCTAAATAATCCAATAAATAATGCTGAAAATACAAACAGAAAAAAAAAAACTGTCATTTTGAAACCGTACAAAATCCTATCTTATATCTTTTTATTCACATGTTATGGCAAAACGTTTACATTCTGACATGATATTACAGCGCTGTATATATTTTGTACCACTGATTTGTGTCTATTTGATGCACTCAAGGCCCCAGTTTGACTGCCTGCTGGTGTGTGTCTCCCCCTCCCAACGAGAAAGCAACATCAGGGGAAGGCCGGTCTGCAGAGACAATAAGCCTCCACTATTGTTCAGAATTCTTCTCTCATTGTGTACCTCTCCCCAAATTTCTTTTCTCTTCAGTTGTACTCTTTCTTTCTTTTTTCCCCCCCAAGATGTTTGGGGTTTATGGTCTCCTCTCCTCCTCCTCCTCCTCCTCCTCCCTCTCCTCCTCCTTCTAGCTCCTTCTCGTCGTCGCTCCTCCATTCCCTCATTTGCAGCGCCTCACACCTCTCGCGGGGAACATCTGTGTGTCGTCGGCTCAGCGGCTGGCACTGCAGATTGGAGGCAGGCAGCGGAGCTCGTCTCAGCCCGAGTAATGAATGCGCAGGGCTGCCCTCTCGCTGCCCCCCCGACGCCTCCCGGTCCGAGTGACAGATTTACGAACATATGTGGATGAGTTGTTGCCCCCCCCCCCCTTCCTCTCCACCCTCCTCCCCCCCATCTCCTGCGCAACAATCCAGAGGAGCTCTTCACTTTCCTGGTGAATGCGTATAACCTCCGTGGAGACCCCAGCAATTGAATCGCGTTGTGAAAAGGGTGGGCGCTGGAAAGGAAAGAAACAACCTGTCATCTGTTTTCTTTTGTTTGCATTTTTATAATATTATCTCTGTTGTCTGTATTTCGTTGTTTGCCATGTGTATCACTTGGGAAAAATGCTAACACTGAGGAGTTAAGTTCATTGCATTTTCATGGAGAAAAGAATATATATGCACATACACAGTGTGCATCTTCAGGCCGAGCTCAATTCCTCCACCCCCCCCAAAGCCGTGAACTCAACCTCACAGTAAAGTGTGGGCAAGTTTGTTTAATGATGCTCACAGGTGAAGCCCAGTCACCAGCACCTTGTCTGCTCAGAGAGACAAGCCTTTTGTTTCGCAACGAGTTCAAAACCCGAGCGGCGATCTTTATCGCATTAGGCGATCACATCTTCATTGAGAACCCCCCCCCCTTGTGTCTGTCCAGTCTCAATACAGAACAATAGCACTTTAACACGGACGTGCAGCTGAGGGAGATCTAGAATGAGGACGACTTCATTCAGCTGCACGCTCAAGGAGGCCTGAAGCCAGAGGTGAGAGCCACTGGTGGTCGTTGAACCAGACACTCCCTCCTGTCCCACGTTCACACTCCCACTCGCTCTCTCAGCCTGCACGCACACCACATTTTGACAGTCCTTTCCTTGAACACAATAGATGCAGGTGAGGTTTTCAGTGTGTGTGTGTGTGTGTGTGTGTGCTTTTTGAATGTCAATGGATAGATTCTTTTAGATAGACATAAGTTCTTCTACTGTCTTTGTTTTCTCTGAGAAAACAAACTGGTTTCAAACAGAGTGAATGTGTATGTGTGTTGATGTTTTTGTGTATGTGTGTGTGTCTTACAGTGCATGGCCTTGCATCTGTGCATATGTGTAGGTATCTGCTCTTCTACCATGAGATTGTCTGTGTATGACATAGAATGTGTACGTGCGTGCACAGAGGCATATATGCATGTATTTTTTCATTAGTGTGTGTGTGTGTGTGTGTGTGTGTGTGTGTGTGTGTGTGTGTGTGTGTTCTTCTTAGTGAAGGTGCTCTTGGCTATGTGCATGAGGATTGCATGTCTAGTCCATGTTGTGAGTCTGTACCACCACCATCATCATTACCCATCTCCTCCAGCGAGGGCCTCACCTCTCCCTGTTAGTGCTCTCACAGGCCCGATATGCAGCGCAGCCACATGGGCCGTCGTGCTTCTCCTCCTCCTCCTCCCCCTCCTCCTCCTCCTCCTCCTCCTCCTCCTCTTCCACCCGCGAAAGAACAGACTTACGTAAGAGACCTCCGCTCGGTGCCATGCCCGTCCACGCACACCGCTCTCACGCTGCTGCCGCTTACTCTCGCAGCCTCTCGCCATTCACCACAGCGACTGCCCTCCCTCCCCGCCGGAGCCCGCGGATGCTACTGCTGCTGATGGTGCCGGGATGCGGTTGCCAGGGCGAGGGGACTGAGATGCTTCGCCAATGCTAGTGGGCACACTGGGCGCTAGCGGTGCGGAGGCTGTGCCAGTGCACGAGCCTGTAAGCGTGGGACCTGGTGCTGCTGAGGCCAGCATGTCAAGTCGAGGGGGCTCTGTGTTTTCGGAGTGTTCTCTTTTTCTCTCCCAGGGAGTTCGGTTGCTTGCAGCACACATCTGGCCAGGCTTTGATAAGTCTCCTCTTTTGATGGGCTTGACAAGCTTGTGATGGTTGTGCTTTAACACTGCACCAGTGAATGATTTTTTTTTGTTCTGTGGACAGTCTCTGCAAGACACACAGAGAGACTGTCAGAAAAAGATATGCTCATACCTTTTCTCTGGAGGGTTTTTGGGAGAGTGCTTAAGGTTTTTCAGGTCATGTTCCTGGGATTTTGACGATAATATATTAGGTAAATTCTGAGATTTCATTTTAGCCTTTTTAAATACCGCTTCCTATGGCTCTCATCCCTTCCCTCATCCCAGCATTGAGTCTCATTCTATAATGCAGTACATTATCCTAGATATATCACCTCTCCAAGAAAAGTCCCCAGGCCCTCAAAAGCCCTCCATAATCCAGTCTAGCATGCTACAGACAGCAAGGGGTAAAGAGGAGAAATCACACTTGGATCTCATCCACAGCCAAGCCTAGAGCCGCTCACAATAAAGGCGCTTCTTTTAAATGTGCCCCCTCTCCTCTCCTCCACACCCACGAGCATTGTGAAGCAAATGCCGGTTCCTCCATGAGAAGATTTTGTAGACGCTGCCACAGACAATGTTCCCCCACACAAGCTGGTCTCCCTCTCTCTTTCTCTCTCTCTCTCTCTGTTCTCCACTCTTTCTCTTTCTTTCTCTCTCTCTGTTACCTTTCTCTTTAAAGCAGGATCTCTGGCACTGCTCTTGCCATGAAAAAGAGAGAGAGAGCGAGAGGGGAGAGAGAGAGGGTAGAGAAGGGAGGGAGGGAGACTCGGCAGGAGACAGGTGGGGGCTGGTGATGGCTGCCTACCTGGTCTTGCATAAGCCAGCAAATCCTGGCAGAGCTGGACACGCCACAGAAAAAAAAAAAAAGAAAGAAAGAAATGAAGACAAGGGAGCCGGGGGAGGGGTGGAGACAGGGAGGCGAGGCGAAGGCCGTCGAGGAAAGCCCCTCCGCTGAGGGGGAGCATTGTGAGCATCGCTCTCCCTCTCGGATGAGGTGAGGAGGAGGAGGAGGAACGGCACACTGATACGAACAATTTAGCTCACCCAAAATAGCCAGCGCTTCAAATTCATGCCCACAGCGCCGAAAAACGGAGCATCAATTATGCCGTGCCAGGAAGAAAGCTGCAGAGCACCAACTGAAAAGCTCAGTAAAAAAAAAAAAAAAACCACCAACGATAACATGCTTAAAGACTTCAGAGTACATTTAACGCACTTAAAAAAAACTAAACTGGGGAGGGGAAACCACGGCACGCTCATCAAGGCCAAAATATTTAAGCACTTCCCAGTGAAGTACCTCACAGTAAACATCTTCAGACTTTATGGAAATAGATTAACTCTAAGAGAACTTTTTAATGAACTTTAAGAGCCATATTTTGATCTCCCTCTCTGTTATGCTTAATGCAGAAAAGGCTGTTTGAGATGTGTGCTGCTGTGTTTAGACATGGAGATCTAGTTAACATTGACAAATTAGATTAATCATTTCTCTATAAACCACTGTATAAATAGGTGATATGTAATTGTTGTACAAAAGAGGAACATTGCCATTAATGTTTAACCTCACTTTGACCAAGTAGTATCAGCACTGTGTTCAGTATAAGATACCCATGCCTGGTTGCTTCTACAGAGCTTCATCATGCATGTCAATGCTTGTGATGGTTAATGATGATCACTGTATGAGCTTAATTTATTTATCCTAACCGTAGGCATTCAGAAAAGTCTTGGCATATTTTATTAACAAGAAATTGAAATGCTAAACAATCCTTCAGGTCCTGATGTCCATTTTTCAGCTTATTTTCATTTCCCTGGCTGACCCACAGCCAAAACAAACATGAAGCCCTTAACACTGTCAATGCCTCTGGTGTGTGATCTGTTTTCAAGTGAATTGAACCGACTTCAACATAATGTCCTCTGTTGGCATCATGGCGCATTCTTTCCCTGCAGAAGATGCTGCTTCGTCCTGTTGGATGCATTTCCTCGTTGTGAGTTGTGTAACATCACACTGAGGAGTCCTAAAATATTCAGTGAGACCTCTGATCTGTTCTATCGACCATTACCGCATCAGGGAGGGGGGGGGGGGGGGTAAAATCTTCCGTTGCCGTGCGGACTTCTTCAACAACAATTAGTCAGGCAGCAGGCAATTCTATTTCTGGTTTCTGACTTTTTCTGTCTCTCTCTTTCTCTCTCTCACTCTCACTCTCACTCTCACTCTCTCTCTCTCTCTCTCTCTCTCTCTCTCTCTCTCTCTCTCTTGCTCTCCGCCGTTGCCGCTGCTGCTGTTCTGGTGCAACTCCAAAGCTGTGTATAGATTTCTCAGTGCTGATGAAATTAAAAAGACAGCACATTGTGTGTGGTGTAGCCTGCAGCGACGCGCTTTGCCTGCGAGTTCACGATACGGGGTTGAGAGGGGAGTTCCTTTGGGGGGGATTAAATAGTTCTCTCGTTCTGCCCCCCCCCTTCCCAACTCCTCCCTCCCTTTGCTCCCCCCACCCCCTTTTCTGCTACCCTCACTCTACAGGAGTAGAAACAGCTCACAGGGCTGAGTGGCAAGGCCGTGTCTCCGCACCGCTCCTCGCTAGCTCAGCTACGCTCACAGGTAGGAATGAGCAATGGGGTCAAAAGGTTAAGAGGGCTGTGGTTCACAGGCCCGCATCCCATCCAGAAGGGGCTGCACTGAACTCACAAAACAACACATGCCGCTTAAGGACCAACCGCCGTCAGGGCAATACATCTCCAGCCATAGCCATGGTTCACAGCAACAACACTGGGAACACTGGAAAGGCCATGTGTCAGAGGCCAGTGTGTGTGGCATTAGGGGGAGGGAGAGAGAGAGGGAAAGAGAGAGAGAGAGAGAGGGAAAGAAAGAGAGAGAAAGAGAGAGAGAGAGAGGCCTCTTAGTGTGTTAAACAAATGCAAGTGCAAGGTTATTGTCTCGACTGCCGAGCGCTGCTGCGCGGTGTTGAGAGTGCCGTGTTCGGAGGTGAGGGAAGAGGAGAGGAACGAGGATCACTTCCTCTTCCCTCTGGCGAAAGACCAGTGTGCACTCGTCTGTTTGTTTCTCATGCATCGCAGAATTCCCACTGTAGCCTCCATTTTTTATTCAGAGCTATTTAAATTTCGATTTTCTTTTTTTTTCTTTTTTTTTTTTTTTTAAATGTCTCATTCTCTCGGGAGAAAAAAATTCAAATGTGTATGTGAGTATGGCAATTACATTGTGTGTTTTCATAGTATGATTTCCACAGGTGAAAAATTACGGAATTAACAAAGAAGCATTTTGCCCTTGTAATTACCATTCAAACAATTATGTACTTAGTTTTCTTCCAACAAATGCATTCGGCATCATTGTTTTTCCACAGTGACGGTAGCGGCTTGCGAAGCACACATAAGACTAAAACCTTTCATTCCACCAAAGGCCGTTTTTTGGTCACCATCAATAAAAGCATAAAAGCATTTATTTCCCACGTTTGTCAAATTAACAGCATACTCCATCTCCCATGGGACCTGTGGTTCATTAACCTGCATGTGAAGTGGGACTGGTTTCCAGCGGTTACCGTAACCTTCGCGCCATCGCCATCTCAATTATAATAAAAGAATTAAACATTGACAGCGGCAGCGATTCAAAAACAGTGCTGCCTGCTGACGACTCTTCAGTCCCTTTGTGTGCACTCTCATCAGTAGACACACAGAGAGAGAGAGAGAGGACGAGAGAGCAAGAGAGAGGAGGGGAGAGAGGACGAGAGAGAGAGAGAGAGGCTCAAAAGCACACTCACCATCCTCTCCTGATCTTCTACCTGTCTAATCACTGCAAAGTCAGTTGATTGTGCTAATTTATGTATGAAAGACAGACGACATGTATTGTCGTTGTAGTCGGTGTCTGTGATTTTGCACTGTTGCTTCAGTGCATTGCTACAGTGTCAATAACAATGGAACAAAGGATTTGCCTGTTCAACACAGTCTGCTGGCGTAGTGTGCTAGGGTGAAGACAGCCTTCCGGCAGCATGTTGTTCTTAAGGGATTTTGCTAGATAAATCTCACCTCACACACACCGACCCATATTTTTACCTTCTTACCTGTGTTCTGAGCAGAGTACCCCCCCCCCCCCCCCCCCAGATAACTGACTTTTACTTTGCCTGTATGGCACTGTACATATCTTGTGATCTTGAAAGGATTTATTCCCAGATAACCAACTTTTACTTTGCCAGTACAGCAGCCTACTGTGCATATGTGTGTTCACAGCATTTACTGGAGCTTGCATAATCACATACAGTATAGTGGGTATGTATTTTTTAGCTTGTTAGCGATGCCTGTTTTAGCCATCACCGATGCTCTTTTTTTTCCCTCTCCTTCTTTCTCCCCCCGTTGGCTGAGGTTGGCATATCTGCCAGTGCGGCTCCCGTGCCGTGCCAGCCCATGCCGTGTGTGGTGGTGAGCGAGTGGGCAGGCCTGTCAGCGGTCCTGTCACGCGGGGTGTCCTGCACTGTGCCCCCTCATTTCCCTATCCCCACGATCCCGCTCTCGCCCCCACACCCATGCCATCCACTCCGACAGGAATCACTTGACCTTGAACTGATTAGGAGTTTTTAATTACACGCCTGTTGAGCCCCCCCCCCCCCCCCCCCCTTAATCCAACCCCCCTACCACCACCCACCACCCCAATAATGGCCCTTTTAATTGACACTCCTTTAATTGAGGGTCTCCGCCCCCAAAATGAACTTACTCCTCCTCGGCGCCACCCCCTCACTTAAGCCCAACAGGTCGCACAAAAGGAAATTTTGCAGCCAATGTTGGATTTTGGAAGCTGATATACTAATCTGGTGGTGTGAAGTACACCGAATTGCATCACTTCAGTTGGAATATCTGACTCAATTGGCTCGGCATATTTGCATTGCTGCAGTTGGCTCACCCAGTTCAAATGCAGAAACATTGTACAGGACGTTACTGGCACTGCCTAATTAGCAGATTCATTATCTGCTACACAACAGCAGTGTGCGCACCAAGCCTGTTCTGTTTTCAGTATCCTTGGTGTTCTACTCAGTCCTGTGGTGAGAAAGTTTTGAGAGCTACTTTTCTGTACGTGCTATAGGGCCCAGGATGAGGAGTTCTTCTAGCTCCAATCCAGCACTGTCCATAGTTATCATCTGAACAGAACACAGAAACATGACACACGTCACCTGATGTCTCTCTGTGTAAGTGAATCTGAGAGAGAAAAGAGTCTCTGTGTACGTGACTGTGCGGTGTTATTTACAGTACATGACTGTGTGTGTGTGTGTGTGTGTGTGTAGGGGTGACCTGGCACCACTTTGTTTGCTAGCTAGTGCCGATACTGTCGGGGGTGAGGGTGAGTAGGCAGCTGTTGCGTTCCAGGATTCCCTCGAAATGAGTCAGCCGGTCCGCCAGCCCCCATCTCCTGCCTGCCGACTCACGCTGTTTGTTACCTTGGGAACTCGGTCCGGGGGCTTCCCTTGTCAGCGCTGCGACTGAACGCGGCGGAAACAAAGTTTCGCCCGCTCTCTTTGTTCCGAGCTTTGCCAGAAAGAACATAACAATTAAGTGACCAACGAGCCACAGTAGTTTCGATGAGACAATTAGCATTATCGAGTGAGCACACAAGTCGGTCCCCCAAGGGCTCTGATCTGGGGGCTTTGCACTCTGGTACAGCAGGTTCAGACTGCAGAGGCCAAGAAGGCCTCAGCACAATCAGTGGTCAAACTCCCCATTTACTTGGTTAATTCCTTACCATTTATATTGAATGTTAAAACTCTACTAATGGGTTTTGGGTGGTAATTTCTTAAACCAGTGGTGTGAGTAATAAAGTATCTGCCTTAATGAGAATCACCAGTGTCACATCGTTTTCACTTTCTGTCTCACACTGTGTGGGTGTGTGTGCGTGTGTGTGTGTGTGTGTGTGGGCCCAGGGGGTGACATGCCGGCTAGTGACACTGGCGCCGGCACCGGTGAGAAGAGTCCACTTTATTAACTGGACTGTTTGTGTAGAGCTGAACTGTGTTCATTACTAAGTGGAAAATGGGCTCGCTTCACTCGAGCTGTTAGAGTGCCGGAGGACTCGTTAGGCGAGTTAATTTGTAGGAACCAGCGGTGGGCAGTGAAGCAGAGCGTGTAGCAACTCCCCCACTCTGATGGCCACTCAAGGTCCAGGCAGGGCCATTATTATCATCATCATCATCATCATCGTCATCATCTTCATCATCACCACAGCTCAGCCATGTATTATGGTCTGCTTTAGCTTAGATTACTCCACTGCTGCCCTGCCCCCCATGAAGCCCATTCTTTTGTTTGAGTTCTACAGCTACCAATAGGTCAGGCCTATCACAGTGTTTCTCATACATGAGTGCATTTGCCATTAGAATGGTTTTAGTGTGTAATGTGTTAACTTAAGCATATGTGGTGGATGTAAACACACTAACTAGGACTCCCAATAACTATTTAATAGAAGTCAAGTGCTATTGTGTTTGTAGTAAATTTAGTCATTTCTGTGGTAGTGTGAATTCTCAGTGTAGATAGATAAAGATGCTAAGAATGGTGTTGAACCTTTTTTATACAGTCAGTGCGTTGAACACACAAATGTAAATTGCACTTGTGTATTTTCATCATATAGTGATCGTCATTCTTAATGGAATCAAATGATCTGAAGTCATAGTAGTAGTCTCAGTCATTTCATTTTGTCCCCAAGATTGTTGTAAATCACAAAACAGACTATGGAACCGGAGCTATTAATATATGTGTTGATTATGTAACTCCATTTTTCATGTGTGAAAGGAACCAAATGGCTAGTTTTGAAACACTGCTTTTCATGAGAGCTGAGCCTCGAAATGTCTGCTCTTCAAGCGAAGCGTGTCTGTCGTCTTGCGAATTCACAGCCCCTGCCGCCAACAGTGAATGAGATTGAGGGGTGAGGCAGGCAGTGTTGAGGAGGCTACACAGAGACTTTGGGTTGAGTGGGAGAGGAGGAGGAGAAGGAAGGGGACGATGAGGGAGGGATAGAGAGAGGGATGTAGGGAGGAAAAGATAGAGGCAGGCAGGGGATGGATATGGTGGAAGTCCAGCCTCAGAAATAGAGCTGTGAACGCCATCTGTCCCACTCTCGCTCTGCTTTTCCCCGTCTGTTAGCCCCGACTGAGAGGCTCCGACGCAGTGCAACTCCTCTCCGCTCCTCTCCACTCTGCCATGCGGCCGCGGCCTTGGCCTTGGCCTCGCTGAGTTCTGAAGGGAGGTGGGAATGGGAGGGGAGGCTAAGGGGGTGGGGGATGGCAGTGTGGGTGCCACTCACTGTTGTAGGTGTGGGCTTGGAGAGGGTGTAAGAACAGAAAGAGAGTGAGAGAAAGAGAGAGAGAGAGAGAGAGAGAGAGAGGTGGAATTCTGGGAAAGTGAGTGGTTGCAGAGAAACAGAGAGAGAATGAGCGAGAGAAAATGAGATGATGGAGGAGGAGGAGGTGTGTGTGTGTGTGTGTGTGTGTGTGTGTGTGTGTGTGTGTGTGTGTGTGTGTGCGTTTGTGTGTGTGTGTGTGTGTGTGATTGCAGAGTGTACTGTAGCTGCCTGGGCAGCGCATGAGTAAGCCATGCTGACAAAGGGAAGATCTCACCCACACACACACGAGGACAGGGGTGGGTGGGCAAAAGCGGGCATCCCTGATAACCGGCCCTCCTTCCTCTCCGCTCTCCTCCCCTCCCCTCCCTCATCCCTCTCTCTCTCTCTCTCTCTCTCTCTCTCTGTCTCTCTCTCTCTCTCTCGCTCCTCCACCCACCTGCCCTCCCACCAGGTGAGTCCTGCCTGCCTGCTGGAGGATCCCGCGCCCGCGCTCCAGCTCAATGGAAGGGCCCCGCACTCGCTCACTCGCTCGCTCGACGAACAACGCCTCTTATGCAAGCCATCCGAGGGTGTCTGAGGGAGGGCGTTAAAGGGCTTTGCATGCAGCTTCGGATCAGACTCGGCCACTCGGCGCCCAGGTCCTTTAGTCAGATGAAATGCGTTATGTGGGCCCGCGTGGATGCAGCACGACCCACAAGAAACGGAGCGCTAGTGGGCTAGATGAAATGTAAAGCTGCATCAAAAGCGGCTAGTGTGATGATAACTCATCCTTTTCAGATGCACATGTGATCCTTCTGCATTCAACTTGTTCATTATGGCATCTTGCAAACAAAGGACAGATGATAAGCTACACACAAAATCCATCGCTATAGAGATGTATTGTTTTAAATCAAAAATGTTTTACTTGAAGTGATAATGAAATTAGACAGGGCTCTTGTATACCTCATGTATAGGCATATGTGCTTAATTTGAAAGCGGCTCATCTGATGCATGTGTAGAGATGTCAGTGGGAGTCCGAGGATGAGCTGGCCTGTCCTAACGCTGCTCCTGTAGAGATGTCAGTGGGAGTCCGAGCGTGAGCTGGTCTCTCTTAACGCTGCTCCTGCCTGGGCCGCCCCCATGTGTGGTCTCCACAGGGGTCGGCGCTCATGTCACGAAAAAGAGTGACTCTCCCTGGGCACCGTCTCTGTGATCCAAGCTCACGGCGCGACAGACAACCACACGTCCTTCTCCGTCCAAACCCCAAGGGCCTCTAGTCTCTCCTCATCTCTGAAAGAAGAATCACTGGTTGGGATCTGCGGTTGGGCAGATTTTTCTTCCCCTCTGAGGCTCTGGGCGAAAATGGGTTCTAGGAACATCAGGTCATGGGGCTTCCAAATGCTGGAAGCAAATTTAACTGGTAATGACACGTTGAGCGTGCCGTTGATTAGTTTGTTGACTGAAGTTGACGTTGATTTGGATGAATGACTGCATCAATACTTGAGCAATTTCTTGGTGAGATAGCTAAAAGGTCTAGGGGGGAAAAAATGCCAATCAAGGCACCTCCTACTATCCTACACAGCATTCAGACAAGAACAAAAGACATTTTTATCAAACTGTTAAACACTGCAACATGTTTGAATTTCATTCTGTGCATGCGTTGTTCACACACATTTGTAGTTTTTTGCTGTTTTAAAACATGCGAATAACATTCTCCTTCGAATACCCTGGAGTGAGAGGGCAGCCGGCTCTGTGCGCGGGGTGAGGGAGAGCTGCTGCCTCACAGACCAAGTGGGAAACCATGTGCCTTTTGCTCCCTGAGCACTGTTGACTACGTGTTGCCATGGCGACAGGCTTGGATTCCGCAGGCTGTGCAACTCTTGGGTTATTCTAAATAAAGCGGGTGTTTGTTTTTTCTTTCCTTCTTTCTGTCTGTTTTTCTGTTTTTTTTTTCCGTTTTTTTTGCACTTCTCTCCCTCTCTCTCTGTTTCTGTCGATCATTATGTCCTGAAGTTTTAACTCATGTGCTTTGGCAGAGGCTGCGTTGGCAGGTCCTTCGTGATTTCCATAGAAGCAATGTATGCAAGAACAAAGATTGCTCTCTATGCATATTTATGTTTACAGACATTAAATGAAATACTAACACTTAAGATATATTTATAGCTGTCTACTTCCTGTGAGAAAAAGTGTATTTCCAATATGTTATCACCCTCTAACAAGCTAATGCTAATGTAATATAAAATACATTAGCACATATAATGTGATTCATCTCATTTTGTTAGATGAATGTAAGTTGTCATGGTATACACACAGATTTATCAAGTTGCAAATTCTTAAATGTTATGACAATATAATATTACCTTAGTCACTCTAGGCTACTTATGCAACTTCATTTGAACATTCAAGTGCATGACTAAGAAAGAGTGAAAGATTAATGCCATAATGTTTTTTTTGTTTTTTTTACTTCTTTTTGGCACTACTGTGAACTCAGACATCAACATTTGTCCATGATTTTAGGCATAATGGTACACATTATTTCTGCTCTCCAAAATCTGTTATTTTTTTTTTACCATTAGACCATTTAGAGCATCATGATAATATTAGCACACAAATGTCATGGAAAGATTAGACATTGGGTAACTACTTTATTGACTAAATACAATACAGTTAATGTTGTATGCTTAACCTGAGCATACCTGCAGACATGATGAGTTGATTATATATGTGTTATGCTAGTGAACGGGTTCATGTCGTTCATACGGTCATATTATTATGTGAGTGGATATTGGGTGAATAGGTGTCCACATATTCTTTTTCTCTGTAATGGACAAAGCAGTTCACAGGATATGTGCCAAAGTGTGATCTTTCGATA
>NC_055964.1:6771573-6819213 GCF_018492685.1 Alosa sapidissima
ATCCCTTCCATGAGTCTGTCTTAACCCCTGACTTGCATGCATGCAGGCCTGGCCCTGGCCTGGCCCCCCCTCCCCATGTCTAACCTTCATCTGCCACAGAATTAGACTGGACACACCCAGAGCTAATGCCCCGGGCCCCGGCCATCACCCGCGTTCAACTACTTCCTCCCTCTCAGAGCTGTCCTCCAAGGAAATGAAATTAAAGAATTTATAATAGTCCAGCGCAATGACCGCCATGTCAGTCGATTTGTCATCAGTCTGTTTTTTGACAAGAGCAGGAGGATTGTTTGTTTTGGTTTGTGAGCGCAATGTGTATGAACTTTTTTTTGTTTATCTTAGTCATTTTATCCTTTTCTAAAGTTGTGAGGGCCCCATTACCAGCTAATACGGAGGATTTCTCTGAGCACTTGACTGAGCAGGCCTTTGCTTTTCACCTCACTTATCCTCTCATGACTATCAAAATAAGTGTGTGTGTGTGTGTGTGTGTGTGTGTGTGTGTGTGTGTGTATGTTGCAGCAGTTTATATTTAACCTGCCTCAGCAAAGACAGCAGGGAAACGCCACAAGATCCCGGGAGCGGTGGCGGGCCGGTGGCGGGCCAGTGGCGGCGTGGAGCCGGCTCTTCCGCTCCATCGTTAGTGTCCGCGTCCGTCCGCCTCCCCGGCCCGTGGCGCGCCACCAGAGGACATCCCTCAGGGCGGCTGACACTAATTGAGGTGATTGGTGGGTGAGGAGCGCTGGGGCCGTGGGTGTGGAGACTCCTAATGACCATTTCCCACTTCCACCGGCCCCTGCGCCTGACTCGATTTGCCGGCTCTGATCTGACGCTGGCCCTCGCTTTCATCTGCGGATGTCGGCGTGGCAACTGTCGCGGGCCCAGACCAATGACATGATTTGGGGTGGGGGGAGGAGCGGGGGAGGGGCGGGGGAGTGAGGGGGCAGTTAGGGGCTCTGGAGTGGGTGGGGCAGCGATCCTCACGCTGGCAACTTGTTGTGTGTGTCTGTGTGTGTGTGTGTGTGTGTGTGACTGGATGTACTAGTCTGATTAAATCAATCTGTGTCTTATAGTAAAAGGAGTGTACATAGTATGTATTTTATTTGTTAAACATTATACAGTATTTGTATAAATTAGTATAAATGTGTATTTGTGTGCATGCATTTGTGTGTTTGTGTGTGTGTGTGTGTGTGTGTGTGTGTTTGTGTACCTGTGTTTGTATGTGTGCGTGTAAGCGTGTGTGTATGTATCTATGTGTGCATGCATTTGTGTGTTTGTGTGAGTGGGTGTGTGTATGTGTGTGCATGTGTATGTGCGCACGTATGTGTGTGTGTGTGTGTGTGTGTGTGTGTTTTGGTATGAAATGTGGGTCAGCAAATGGACAGGGACAGCTGGTCATTACACAAGTGGCAGGGAGGGGTGCGGAGCAGAGGGCACGTACCCAGCCTGCGGACAGGAGGGGCGTGGCCATGATGGTGGTGGGGAATCCCCGCACCCTCGGCAAGCCCACAGGGCCTAGTGTGTCAATGCTCGTGACCGTGCCAGGGGTTCCACAGACCTCGATGACGAGGGCAAGGCGTGGGTGGGCACACACAAACACACACACATACACACACGGGACCGGGTGCTAGTGTCACTTATCTGCCAGTTGGCATGGACAGTGTGTACCAACAGCCAAGGACACGGGCCACCCCTTTGCCAGCCTGGAGGTGAGACTGGCATTGTGGCAACCAAGCCTCAATGCCATCTCAGAGAATGTGCAGCGGGTTACAAAGAGAGGCTCTTGGGTTGCTTTTAGCTCCTCCGTGCTAAGGCTGTGGGAAGTGTCACAATTTTGTAATCTGAGGTTAGTCTTTATACAATAAATAACAGACTGAAGATAGTAGTTTGCCTAATATCTTTGCAACATATGTCATTCATGTAGTAGGATAGTATGCAGCATCACTTACAAGGTTTAGCTGAAAATTAATGACAAATACAGTACATGTCGTGGATGAATTGTGTAAAAATGACAAAAATTTACTATTTCAATATCTCAACATTTATTGGGAGGAAAAAATCAACACTTTTCAAAGTAATTTTGACATAAACCAGAAACTCGCTTTATGGTCATGAACTCTATAATCTTCACCATTCACATGGTGAATGATCATAACAGGTGGACTACAGCATCTAGACACAGCGGTATCCACTCTCATTTTGTTTCCACAAGTGTATGATGGTGGTTCTGACATTCCAGCCGTACTTTCTGTTCCTAACTGTAGTTGTTTAGAGAGGTCAGGAAGGTGCAAGTCCATCTTCACACACATAGAGTAGAGTACAGTAGCCCTTGTGGGGTGGACGCCTGGTTCTCTGGAGCGCTCCTGAGCTGCCAGCTGATATTGCCGCCTCAGCAGAGTCCTCAGCACAGTAATTGAAGCCATTTGCAACAGTGTGGAGTGTAGTAATGGCCAGCTTGGAGTCGCCCACCCACCTACTGATCCCATCATTAATCAGGCCTCCAGTCAGACAGACACACACACACACACACACACACACGCACACACACACACATACAGACACACACACGTACACACACACACACACACACACACACACAACACACACACACACACACACACACACACACACATACAGACACACACACGTACACACACACACACACACACACACACACACACACACACACACACATACAGACACACACACGTACACACACACACACACACACACACACGTACACACACACACACACACACACACACACACACACACACACACACACACACACATACAGATACACACACACACATACATACACATACACTTGTACACACACATACAAATACACACACACACACACACACACACACACACACACACTTAGCCTTTATGCACTTTATATGATTCCACAACATCACTGAGTCAATTTTATTTTATTTTATCAGGAATCAACATATTTCATTCAGTTTCAGTCATTTCAATTCAGTATTTTGTGATGGTATAGTGTGAGGTATAGTGTGCTTGTCTGTGTGTGATGGAGGTATAGTGTGCTTGTCTGTGTGTGATGGAGGTATAGTGTGCTTGTCTGTGTGTGATGGAGGTATAGTGTGCTTGTCTGTTGTATTATGTCCCACTCTGTGTCTGTCTGTCTGGTTCCATATCTGCATACGTGTGTGTGTGAATTGCCTATACACACAGGGATAGGGTCAGGCTTCACTCAGTCCAACTCACTTCACTTTTTAGACTCTTAGAGGCTGGAATGAACTTGTGGCTTGAGTAAATGAAGGGAGAAAAAGGACACACGTTGCACACGTTAATTTTATTGCACAGGCGCGTTTCACCGTAGTGCCTGCTTCCGTGTGCTAAACAGCCTATGCACTCCCATGTCCCTTACTGACTGTGTAAACACTAATAAATATGTACACTAATAATAAATAAATAAATACTAACACTAATAAATATGCTTCTAGAATCCATCTGCTCACGGTGTGTATACCATCTCTCCAGATCCCTCATTCATGGCACATACTGTGTACGAATACTCTTACAGGAGAGTGTTGCTACAGGCCCCAAATGGCCAGCTTGTGGCATTCATGCACATTGGTTCCCAAACATCTCCTCTGATCCAAAAGCAGAGCTCTTGACTTGTACAGTGAGACTGCAGATGGCTCAGAGATGTGTAGGCAGGGGAGAGAGGGCCCCATGCTCTGCCATGTTGTGATGAGTCATACTCTCTATCTCTATCTCCATCTCTCTCTCTCTCTCTCTGTTTTTGTGGTGAAATTGGAAAAGCCCCTCAGTGACACTTTTTTGCTCTTTCTCTCTTGCTCTTTTGTCTTCTCTCTCTCTCTCTCTCTCTCTCTCCCCCCCCCCCCTCTCCTATAGAGTGCAAGGTCATACACTGTAGTACACCTCCTCAAAGATTCATTAGATAAGCAGTTTTCTCTGTCCTAACATGGATACACATACACTCACAGGCACACTCTGACACACACACACACACACACACACACACACACACACACACACACACACACACACACCACCATAGTCAATTATTCACTGAAACACATACACAACTCCCTCACTCAGTCAGTCATTCACTGATACACTCACACACACACACTCACACACACTCACACTCACACACACACTCACACACACACACACACACACCACGTGCTTCCCCTGCAGTTCACACCAGCGCAGAGGAGAGAAAGTGACTCTGAAGGGGGCGGAGCCCCTTGAGAGGAAGAAAGTTGCAACCTCACTCGCTCGCTCGCTCACTCACGGCTTCCTATCAGCGCTGCGTTCCATGAGCAGGCATATCGGAGGAAGTGGAAAGAGAGTGTCGACTAGCGTTGCCGAAATTAGCTATTTTTGGGCCCGCCATGTAAATCAGGGTGTTAGCTGAACTCCTCTCTGGGCCTGCGATGACAACAGGAGACACCCGTGGGCTGGCCTGGCCTGGACTGAGATGGACTGGGCTGGGCTGGTCTAGTCTGGACGTCTGTGAGTGAATCTGACTGTAACCCCCGAGCAAGGAGGAGATAGCAGCTGGACTTTAGAGGGGCTTTCCCGTAATGATGCATAGTATGGAGTCTTCAAACCGATCCATCTCTCTCTTTCTCTCTCTCTTTGTCTCTCTCTCTCTCTGACTAAATTAGAGGCAGCTCTTGTTGTTTTTTAAAACGTGCTGAGAAAAATGACCTGAACTCTCGGTCTGATCCTCACAACTTACCAAAGCCCTCAGCATTACCCCCCCCCCCCACCCCACCCCCGATTCCAACTCTCTTGGACTTGAGTTTAGCCAACATTGAATTTCAATTTGGAGGTCAAATCCCTCTCACTTCAAGTGGCTTTAGGAGGACTCCGGTCTCCCCTTAGAAGTCCCATATCACTGTGGAGTTGGAAACGATTCTCCATCAGGTGATTGATTGTAGAGGGAATTGATCAGTAAAAGAACAGTTGATTGATCGCAGAGTCTTTTAGAGTAGTAGCCAACCCAGTGTCTGCTCTACTCATCACTGGCCTGCTTCTCGTGTCAGATCTGACCTCAGCCAGCTTAGAACACATTTCGCACGTTACTTGTCTTGGGCCCATGGTGGTGCTTACATTAAAATCCTATTCTTAGTCCAGAGTTTTGTTGAATATGGCAACATGCTATATTTGTGACACACAAGTGTGTCACCATGTTGTCTGTGGGTTGGCAGCACAGTTGGGTGGTTCTCTGTCACGGTCCATCTCCTACCTGGATTTGTTTGAATGATGTCACGTCAGCGTCTACTCTGATTCATTTTCTCAGAAAGTCTGAATTTATACAATATTACCAAATAGTTTTGTGGCGGTGCATGCACTTCTTAATTACTGTGTGCTTAAGTTCTGACCATATAACTTCTAACTTCTCTACCTAGGCTGAGAATGTAGAATTGATTCTTGGAAAGGCCCATAGGAGAAAGGTGACAGTGTCAACAGATTCATACTCAGTTCCCTTCTACATCCTCTTGCGTATGTAGTTCCAAGTGCTGGCGGGTTCTAAGAGTCATCCAGAGTTCCTCAAAAAGGAGTTCCATGTATTCTATGTATTCTTGGTGTAATGTGCATCTCGTCTCTTTAGAGTCCCCTTGTCAATCTGTGAGTACCCATAGATTGTCCTTTTCAGCGTGCTCAAGTGTTGGATATTCACAATACTGATGATTATACAGTATACATACTGGTCAGTGTGTGTGTGTGTGTGTGTGTGTGTGTGTGTGTGTGTGTGTGTGTGTGTGTGTGTGTGTGTGTGTGTGTGTGTGTGTGTGTTTGTAGCATTGTGCATCATTGTGTGTGTGTGTGTGTGTGTGTGTGTGTGTGTGTGTGTGTGTGTGTGAGCATAGGTGAGCTCCTGTCTGAGGTCAGGATCTGCAGAGGCGGGGCATTATCCCTGCAGCTCCTGGGGGCAGAGGGGCCCATGGGTCAGTTCCTGTCATAAGCACAGGTCAGCTCACCCCACTCAATTACACGGCCCCACCACTCTCCCCCTCCCCCTCTCAACCCCACCACTTATGGCCTCCCTCCTCCTCACTCTCACTCTCACTCTCTCCCTTATTTACTCTCTCTCTCTCTCTCTTCCTTCATTGTATTGGCTCTACTTCTCTCTTTCATGATCTCTCTATCTCATTCCTCTCTCTCATTCCTCTCGTATTGGCTCTACTTCTCTCTTTCATGATCTCTCTATCTCATTCCTCTCTCTCATTCCTCTCTCTCTCTCATTCCTCTCTCTTTCTCTCTCTCTCTCTCTCTCTCTCTCTCATCCACTGATTTACTCGTGTGTTTGCCTGGGACTGACTTGGCCACTCTCTGCCTTCATCTCATTGAATCTACTTCTCTTTTTCTTTCTCTCACTCTCTTAGACACTTGTTTTTCTCATGTGTTTGCCTGTGACTGACTCTGTGTGTGTGTGTGTGTGTGTGTGTGTGTGTCTGGAACACACATGGGTCCTCAGTCTCTCTCAGAATAACTTTTTTCTCTGTTTTACTCTCGCTATCGTTCCTTATCTTTCGTTCTTTCTTTCTTTCTTTCTTTCTTTCTTTCTTTCTTTCTTTTGTTCTCTCTATGTCTTTCTCTTTCTGTGTCTGTCTCTCATAGAAATACCTGTGAGATCCGAAAGTGTGTGTGTGCGTGTGCGTGTGTGTGTGTGTGTGTGTGTGTGTGTGTGTGTGTGTGTGTGTGTGTGTGTGTGTGTGTGTGTATGTTTTGTAGTGGGCAAATGTGATAAGTTCAACTGAGGTAACATCTTCATCCAACCTGAATTGGAGACCTTGGCCTCTCTCCCTCTCTCTCTCTCCATGGGACCCATCTGGAGCCTCCATTGTCCTTCATGTTATATTAGTTTTTTTTCTCTCTCTCTTTTCATTTCACTTGCTGAATTTCAGCCTCCTTGCCCGGGTCTCTCTCCGTTTCCTGGGTTGCTTTCCTCTGACCAGAGGCTTGTGTCACTGGATTGGTATGTCATCTGCAAATATCACTAAGAAGCTAATACTGCAGCCTGTGCCTGAGCCAAGCCCCCTGCATAACACATCATATTTCACATGGCATGTAAGGGTAATCAATCCTAATTAGGGAGACATTGACACCATGGACTATTTCCATGGCATTTTTTTTATTTTGTTTTTCATATCTTTTTGGCAGGCTTGGCCCCTCGAGCCACCTGTTTAGTCACTGCCAGCCTCTCCTGTCAAGTAGTGTGGCAGACAGGCCGCTGGGGTATATACCCCCAACCCGCCAACCCGCCAACCCCCATGGCTCACATACACTCAGTGGCTGAGAGTAAGAAACTGTGGTTGTCCTCACTGTGTTTGTGCCTCGCCATCTCTGCGCTCTCTCGCCTACAGTACAGGGTCAGAGTCACACCAGCCAACACATGTGTACACACACACACACACACACACACACATACAGGCCCTTTTCTACACACGCGCACACAGTTGCTCTTTCCAGGATGTGGTCTGCTGTGCAGCTTTGAACTACATGGGGTTTCCCGAGTCACAAAGATAGATCTCATCACCATGTCTATTTGTTTGCTGATTGATGTGCTAAATAAATTCACTCTCTCATCCTGTTATTTCATTGGGCATTTTTTAGACCACAATCATGCTTCCTCTCTCACCGCCTCTCCACTGTGATTGTAGAGAAGATGATGTCATATCAAACCTTTATAATATTAATAAAGGGTTTTTCATAGTAACAACCTATTTTCCTCTGAAGATCTGAAATGGCCAGACTTACATGATCTAGTGGGGTACATTTTACATAGATGGTAAAATAGCTCATAGTTTGTGTACTATCTGTGCACTCCCTGGCTCTTTGTGTCTGTCAGTCGGTGTCCGGCTCCTAGCAGGCCCAAGGCTTTGTTTATGGTGCAAAAGTTTACCTTTTTCTAAAGGACAAGATGCCAAGTTGTTGCCTTGGAAGTCTAATTCTGATCTGTTTGTGTGTGTGGGGGGGGGGGGGGGGACTGGGGGTAGGGGTGGTGGGGTTGAAACCATTGTCAAATTGATAAAATGATATTGTCATACCAGCCGGATGGCCGTCTGGTGTTTGCTTAAAAGGGGGATGGAGCGAGAGAGAGAGAGAGAAAAGGAGAGAGAAGGACAGAACACAAAAACACGGTCCAGGCGACTGAATCATTCCTTCTTGCCAAAAAGTGTTTCTCGCGTTCCCACCTCCAGGATTACGGCAACATGTTTTATTTTCAGCAGTGCTGTTCACACTGAGTCACAGCTCAGGGCCACGTGCTGCTCTCACCAGCCCTTCTCTCAGTCTGGACCCACAGGCCAACAGAGACAGAGAGAGAGAGAGAGGGAGAGAGAGGCCCTGAAACTTAGGGCCATTCCAGATATAGTCTGAATTGTTGGACAAAATAGTCTCTATGCACCATGGATGAAATTCGTTCAGTCAAATTTATTTGTTGTTGCAACAAATTTTGTCCTGGGTGTGTAAAGACTAATAAGAACATGTGTATTTAATTAAAAGTGTGATTTTGTGCAAATATTTAGTCTTTAGGCCTTTACTTCTCTCTCCCAATCAGACTATGCAGGCCCTCAAGTTGCAGTGCTTGTTGAAGGTCATTTTTGAATATATCACATATAAGAATAGTATGTATAAAATATGTAAATAATTGGGTTTCGTCAGTTATAGTGAACACTGTGTGTCATATGAATGCTGAATGCTGTGTAATTGATGGATACAAATGCCCATGTAGTACAGTACATGTTTATAAGCTGGTATGCAGTACATGTTTATAAGCTGGTATGCAGTACATGTTTATAAGCTGGTATGCATTTGTCTTGTTTGTTTTCTGTTTTAGGGAACTGGGAGCCTCAAGCATTTATTGGCAGATTCGGGCTGCGACGTCCGATGGCCTCCGTGCAGTTCCTCACCCAGAACTATGAGGACTGAGGAATGTCTTCCTGTCTGTCGTCCCCAGTAGTCCATAAAACATGGACGGGTGGCATCGTTCCACTCATTCAAGGGCTCTTGGGTTTCAGCTGTTTAATGTAATTGGATGTAGACTGTAGGATTTGATTGAATGTCTGGACTTAAAAAGAATCCCCCACAGACATTGGCAGTGTAGTTGGTGTTCTAAAGTTCATTGTCTGGGGAATAGATGGCATGTTTTGTGCTGCCAGTAACTGTTACTTGATTATGCAGCACAAGGCTTTTAGTAAGTATATCATAAAAGCTCTTCAGCTATGTGTGTTTGGTTAGTTAGGACCGTCTCCTGCTTTGATAATCAGTCATTTTGTTTAAATCAGTGTCTAATCTAACTGAACTGCCAGCCAGTATGTGTATGAAAAAGTGACACTGATTTGTTTTTTAGTGGCATCTTCAGTCTATGGATTGCATAACAAGAGCATGAAAAAATCTTTTTTTCTCTCTCTCTCACCCTCTCTCTTCCGAAACTTTAAAACCAGCAAAAATAGGCACGCTATAACCACATTGTGTATTTATGTCCAAGTCTGCACCAGAAGCAGTATTTTTAACCCATTCATTTGCGTGCCTGATGCAAGTTCCTTGTAGTGGTAGATGAGCCCGGCCTGCATGAGTTCATTCAGCTTAATAAAAAAAACGGTCACCTATGTAAATTGAAGTTGCAATTGTGATTATGTGAATGTTTTGCTGCATTTCAGCAGTTTTCATTTCTAGCTGTGCTACTGTCAGTGTTTAACAAACCAAGCATCCAGCCCACATTGTTATGTAAACAAATAAAAAATCCCCATCTTTGGACCGCAATACCCAGTGTGCAGCGTGAACTTAGCGTGAGGTGCGAGCAGTTAAGGAAAGAGAGGCTGTGAGGCCGACGGGGATTTTCAGACCATTTTCCAGACACCCAAAACACCAGTGAGGAAAGTGAGTTTACTATCACGCGTCTGTGTGTGGAAAGAGCTGTGTCTAAATCAGGGGAGGAAGTACGTCAGGGCCAAGACAGGAAGTGAGGGGTGAAACCGAGACCGCAGTGCAGCCGGAAGCCGCAGTGGAACTTGAACCAAAATATTTCGAGGAGCTACTTCAGGCCAGGAGAAGTAGTGACAGGAGTGGGCACAGGACTTTTGTGTGTGTGTGTGTTTGTGTGTGTGTGTGTGTGTGTGTGTGTGTGTGTGCGTGCGCACACGCGCATGCGTGCTTGCATGCATGCATGCATGTGTTTTTGTGTGTTGCATTTCTGTTTGCCAAATGTCATTTGACTCCTGACCACTGTATGACAACACCAGGTCAACAAAGTTGAGTTTGTTGAGGAGGCTGAACCCACTTTGAACTCGTCAGAATATTCTGGAAACTGGGGGTGGGGTGTTGGGGGGGTGAAAGGCTGGAGAGCTAAACTCCTGTGCCTGACCCCAGTGTCCACTGAGATATCGAGGACCCCTCCGACTTCACCCGGGCCTGCATAGGGTCGGTCCCACAGACCCCCGCCTAAGAGGGATATCGGTTTTCAACCAGCAGTTCCCCTTGGAGAGGCACTAGGTATCAATACTCCAGATGTCTGAAAAAAAGGACGGATTTACTAGAGGGACTTTGATGTGCTGATGATCAATGTCGGTTGGTGGTTTCATTGAACCCGCTGTGGTGCCTCATCGTTGCAGAGAAAGATGGAGAAGGTAGTCAGGGTCTTTGTTCCTTTGGTGGTTAAGCCGGCATTGGTAGCCTTGCCGGTGCCCCCTGTATGAACTCTGAGAAGTCATTGATCACTTGTTGTGCTTATGCGTTTGTTTGGTCTCACAGACTAAAGCAGCCTAAGCTCTCACACGCCAGTCTTCCACAAACAGAATGCACACAGAACTTCTGCATAAACACCACAAAGTTACTCGGGCTTCATGAGCAAGCCACTCACTCTCGGATGTCTTGGATGTGCCCTCGACATCTCAACAAGAAAAGGTGCGTTTTTGGCAGCTACACACACAACAGTTCATAAACAGATATTACAGGCACAACAACAATTTTAACACTGTTACAGACTAGATGTACAGCACAGTGGTACTACATAATATGTCTCGTGCTGCATGTAGAATCTGAAGAAAATAAATCACACATCTTATATATCGTATATGCTCTGGCGTAAACATGGGCATCTGGCTTGAAATGTCCACGTGATGAAAAGTTAATTTGGAGTGCTGTCCTATTTCCTATCTACAATTGCAATATTGTTTAAGATAAGATAAGATAAACCTTTAAGTCTCCCAAAGGAGAAATTTGCAGTGTTATAGCACTCAACATAGGAGACAGTATACAGCATACAACATACCTCGCTCAATGGTGTTTTATGTCAACGTCCAACGTCGCTTTCCAGGCAACGCTGCCACCGCTGACTTAAAGGCACCTAATCCTAAACCTAACCCTAACCCATGCCTAACTCTAGTGCCTTCCAGGCAGCGCTGCTTTGAAGTCAACGTTGGGGGCATAAAACACCAAGCTCCAGAATATACATGAATGTGAATATACACATACTGTCCAGCCACAGCAGCTCAGTAACATCCTGCCAAGTATTTGATCCAACCATTTAGTAAACCAGCTCATCCTCAGCAGCCAGGTAGATCAGATCATTAGTGATATCAGCTGTTGTAAGTGCACAGGTAGAAAGATTATATGGCAGGACTTTTACTTTCTGGAACTGGGATGTCCGCCTCTGGCCCTACCTAGGGCCCCGGTAGGATTCAAGAGGGGGAAGATAAATAAATAACTGCTCATCCTACATTACTGGCTAATAAATACAGGTAAATAGTGAAAAAATTAAGAAAATAAATAGGCTACCTAAAAAAAAATGTGTGGCATGCTGTATACTGGTACGCAGATGTCAAATTTTATTTTCCTCTGCAGTTGGCACATTTAAATGGATTGAGCTCAAAATTATGCAAATTCTCATGCACTGCGTTTCATAAGGGGAAGGTTATATGTTTAAAAAGCACCTTGGCCCTAGTAATACATTTATGACAGCTTTAGCTCTTTGGGAAAATGTAAGCATATTTCATTTTCAAAACACAGCCGCTTAAAGCCTCCCTTGACACACAAAAAGAAGCATTTAATAAATGTCTAATTTATTCAAACTATCGTAATTAAAGAGAATCAGTATAATCTATGCAATTGCCTAACCGCAGAAAGGTGGAAAAAATATGCATAAACATTTACCACCATGATTCTGCTCTGCGCATATTTTTGGCAGGTTGAACTTCGGGTGTGGGATAAGGACTTAAGGATTTACCGTCCTCCTCATCAATTTAAGAAGGAAATATCGCAAGTCTCAGCCATCAGCAATGGCACAGTATATCACCAGGGGTGTCTGTTTTGACACCTCTCCACTTCAGGCAGGAGCGCACCCAGCAGGACTGTCCCTGAGCTCACATCGAGAGTACAAGGGGTTGTCATTCCCACTGCCCTGTCCGAACAAGGTGCCAGGCTGTCTATTTCACCCACTCACACTCACACACGTGCCATTACCGTTGCCAATTCTCACAAATTCAAGAGTGCAAATCTATTTTTACGGTGTGTGCTTAAAGTATTTTACACATCATTCATCTCAAACACAAGCCCTTTCCTCTCACCCATCAGTGCACCTCATTCTTATTCCAGCTCTACCCCCGATCTGGATCTAAATGTAATGTTATATCTGTTGACCTACATCCCACTGACACGTTGCTTACAGGTACAATGTTATGATAGTTTTCTCTTTCACGCATATACTACTTCGCATATAAACTATATCATCATAACCTACTTTTCATTACTTTTGATAATTATGATAATTATACATTTGATTATACTTTTGATAATTATGATTGTTATTTTAAACAATGACTTTGGTGCTTTTTCCTTCTTGCTTTCACTTGCACCTACTGGAACACTTCTAGTACTGTTAGTTCCAGAGGCACTTGAATGCTTGAAATGTCTTGCCCGCAAATTAGTGTCAATTAAGAAGTGTATAACAGATGAGAGGATTTACTTATAAATTCAAATAACACATTAACTAAAAGAGGCACATCTGTTTTGATAGTAGAATTGGTAGCTTTTATTAAAGAATGTTTGACTAATCTCATAGAACACAGAACTGGGAAGAGGCCGCAAGCCCCAGACCTTTTGTCAAGAATTTCTGTATTAATGTCTATGTCTGCCTTAAGCCCTGCTTGTATACAAACACTGTTATGGAAAATGATGTGAACAATAATGGGAAACAAACAATGATCCTGTGCCCCAATTTCAAAGCTCAACTTAAGGCCATGATTGTGTAATTACTACAGTAAAACGCATCCCATAATGATAACCCTTCCGGTAGAGGACTAACTAGGGCACGGCGCTATGGGTTGTAACAACAACGAGGAAAGGCAATTTGAATGGCCCCACTAGTGCATCTGGAAAAAACACAACTTATTTGACTATATACCCCAGAGTGCCTTTGTGTTGTTTTTTTCCATGCAATAGTGAAATGTTGCAGATAGGTATCGTGCCCAGCCCCGAGCCTCGCTGGAATCCCTACATGCAAACGAGATGAGGAGAACCTTGGCCTAGGTGATGTAACAGAGATTTCCAGTGCTGCTAACTGCCCCGGCTGATCCGAGGACAGTGGTCATCTCTGTTGTGTCCCAGTTAATGTTAGAAAGTCGAGGAAATGCAAATTTGCCCCCCCAGGCATGCTCCCTGGTGCTGGATAATGTTTCCACTCGCCGTGGTCTGCCGCAGCTTCCCTGTTGGAAAGTGCAGTGACAGCAGTTAAGCTCTCCTCTTCTGAGTTCCTGTTCGGAGGGATTCCCCACGTTCGTTTGCATCCCTAAAAGAATAGTCGCGGGGAGTGTAGGCAAACATTAAAGAGGTGGATGGCTTTCTGCTGGCGCAGCATCAGGAACATATGTGGGGGGAGGGCGTGCTCAGACTCAGTGATCCCAAATAATCAAAATATCAGGGGGGTTGCACCGTGCCAGGCTGCTGACATGGGGGGGTCAGTGTTCACTATTTGCATAATGGTGTTACGGGTGCTGTGCTGTGCTGTACTTTTGCATTGGACATTACACACATTTCATGGCACAAGAGTAGGGTCCAGAAACTCTCAACAGGATTTAAATTTAGGTCAGGTCTTTCACAAATGGATGAAGTTCATAACGAATTGCAGTTTGACAAACCTACAAATCCTAGTCAACCCCTCTCTCCCATAACAATTACAATTCAGGGAGGTTCTCGACCTGAATATACTGTGTATACACACTGCCAGTGTTCTGGTGTCCCTGGCTGCACTGTAACTCTTAAGTACGCCTCTGAAGCCTTCCTTCCACACAGGGGGACATATTCACTTGCATTCCCCCATCACTTTGGACTGAACAGAAAAAATAAACAGTCACTTCAACAGTTACTTTCACAGCTACGTCTCCTTAAATAGGCCAAGTGAAACACATTCAGGGGGTAATCAGCGACTCTTCTATGTGTATAAGTCCAGTAAAGTGAAGGCTGGGGCAGAGTGTGAGCCGGCCCCTCCTTTTGAACTGTTCTTTTGTCACTTCAGCAGATAATGCACTGTGTGCGCCCTACATGGATGAGTGAGCCTGACACAAGCATGGGGAGTGCTGCCTACGTCATGGAGGAAAAAGGCGACCTCTGGTTCCTCTTTTTATTTTCTTCTAAAAACAGTCGCATTCAAATGACCATGTATCCATTTTCATTTTCAGTGGCTCCGTGGCACTCAGTGTGTTTTTTCCACAGGTGTGTCTCTCTTATTTTCCACTTATGATCATCAGATTGTTTTTTTTTTTTGCATTGGATGAACATGTGCAACATGTTGCTGCCTCACAACTTAAATGAGAGACATTCAAACATCAACATTATAATTATTACAATTTGTAATTAAATGAGCTCAACATTAATTAACCTAATGTTTGCCATTACTGTTTGTTATGTATATCTTTACATTATATGTTTGACATCTCTCAAGGACCAATTCCACAAAGTTTAATGTATAACTAATAATAATAAGATATTACAGAGTGTTGCACTTACTATCATTAAACTATGTAAGTGAACCAAGATTAGACTGCAGACTGGTGTGCACCTCACTGAATACTAGGCCTTAGCAAAATCTTCTACAACATCTGCACTAAACTCTCAGCTGCCTCACCTACACACAGTTTAGCAAACCACAAAGATGAGCCACCAGAGTCTCCCCTGGAGTGTGTGTATGCGTGCATGTGTGTGTTTTCTGAAGCCCCCTAACCACACTGCATGAATCAGTCGCTCACCCACACAGTCTATTTTCAGTTCATTAAGGAGAATCTCACAACTAATACTATTACACCCTCCATGTGTTGGTCTCTGAGCCAGCCTGTCTGCAGCACAGCGCATCTCCCTGGACTGGCTGATGCCGTAACAGGCCACACTCAAAGAGGCCCTGAACTAGTGGGCAGATTGTTGATACATGTTGATAGAATATTACCTAGTTGCTCTCTGAACACACACACACACACACACTATTACCTCAACCTATTCTTGCACTGATATAGTTTTTTATATTACCTTGTCTACATTATACATTATTCTCTTATATGTCCATATTTATTTTATGCTGGTCTCTAGACTTTATTCTTGCACTGTTGCACTGTTAGACTTACTCATTTGCACCATCACCATGACACACTGTCATAGAGCACCTTACCATGCATACAGAATCACAGGCTCAGTCCCTGCCCTGTCACTGCAAGCGCCTCATGCTTGATCATCCTTAAGAACACTATGTGGATATTTTATTTAGTTTATATAGTATATTTAGTATTTTTGTATTTTTTTTTTATCTTCTACTGTCTCTATTGTACAGTGGAGTTTTTTATATGTATATTACTTGTTCTGCTGTAAGTGCATGTTGTGTGTGATGTCTGTATGCTACTGAGACCTTAAATTCCCCCTTGGGGATCAATAAAGTATCTATCTATCTATACACACACACACACACACACACACACACACTGAATTAAGGGACTTTCAGGAGGATGAGAAATGCATTATGACATAAAGGGAAAGTCTTAGCTTTTTTGTACATTATCTGCATTGCATGCCTTTTTGGTCTCTCGTAATGTGCAGTCCTGTACATAGGCTGTCAACGTCTATCAAAGTCAGCAGTGGAATCTAATCTCTCTGCATACTGCATCAACTTCCCCTTACCTCCTCAATAGGCTTGCTCACTCACTGACCAACTCCAGAGAGTTTTTTAGGCAGAGAGTCCCGCTGAGATATCTGGAGTCAGATGTTTAAAATACTAGTGATGTATAGCCTACTACAGCCCCCTTGGAGCTCTCAAGGCCCTGGTTGCATCATTCATTTCAAATGGATTTGCTGGTCAATGCCCTCTTCCTGAACTACAGAAGAAAAAAAAAGAACATTTTCAACAACAATCACAATGGCACTCTTATCAGTGTAACCTAGTAATGTCATACAATCCATGCCAATGCAAGAGCACATGAGCCATATGCAGTCTCTTATCTTTTTTCCCCATGGAAATAATAGCGAATTAACATAACAATAATTATGTATGGCTTTATGAAAAAAGTTTGGGTATGCAAACTCAAACAATGCAACACAACAGGCAACTCTACTGGGGGAAAAACTGGTTGTGGTAAGCAAACTTAGTGACAATGTGCAAAGGACGTTCTTATTATTTTAGAAGAAAAAAGATAAGATATTTTCTCTCTGGTTTCTAAATTGGTGAAATGGGACCCATGACGTTTGCCCTCTGTGGTTCCTTTAATGGCTGTGGGTTCCGATCGCTTTTCCACTTTGCTTTCACCGGAACTCTTAACCAAATAGAGACAGTGAGGGGCGGGCCCGGATAAACTCCTTATTTGGAGTTTCCAGTTCAGCGGCGAACTTAGCACTGTGAGCCAAAGCCAAGCCTGCGGATTTACAAGGCGCTTGCAATATTTACAAGCGATTAACTCTGACAGTAGCCGTCTTTGTAAGCCAGTGCAACAGTTGCTGCCTCTGACTTTGTATCTTCATCTCTTGAAAAAATAAAAATATATACATATATATTTAATTTAATTTGCATATGTCAACAAATATGTTTTTTTTTTTTTTACATCCCAGGCCATCACAGTATTTTACAGAAAGGCGTCTCTTAAACATGAGGGTGCACACTGCTGCTAAGGACATAAGAGTAATTTTCAAAAGCTTCAAATAGACTGCTTGCGGAACAACACATCTACTGTAAAGTGTTGTTAATGTAATGTATAGCCTGCTGATTATAGTGATGCCTGGACATAAGCCTTGGCATTTATTATGGCTGTTAGAATTATTGCCTCCTGTATTAAGATGTTAAGTGCAAGTGAATGTCCGCCTTAAATGTGTAAACTGCCAGTGCATAACCTTATTTAATAAGAAGTCTGAGTAAAGGAGTGCCAATGAATACTAACGCTAGTCTTACTGCGTGGGAAGAGATGATCTGGTCACCGAAGGCGCTCTCTGTAGGTTATGGGATGATGGTGGTATACTTGGCCCTCGTCGGGTGTTTTGAATAAACTCACCAGTTGTATTGTTGCTTAGTGTGACCTAGTCGTTCTAATTAGACTATCTGTGTATTTCTGTATGTTTACATTCCAATACGGCATCCGTAGGCTACTGAGTGAGCAGTATAAGTACCCACTCTCTTACAAAATGTGCACACAAAAGCTTAACTCATAAAATAAACAGAAAAGTACATATGGGTGTGTTTCATGACCAGTGCATTTAGCTGTGGCCGAAACGTGAAGTTTAATGAGTGTATTTTCTCTACTTACTGGTATTGACGAGATTTTAAAAGACCTTTTATTTTTTGGGGTCGGTAGTCTTACAGACAATCACTGCTGCATTGAATGCACCCTCATCATATTGCACCTGCACATGGAAACTGACACAATAGGCCCATTGAACTTAAGTTTCACACGCGTCAATACGCACAAGATGCCCAACTCGCACCAAACAGAAGCGACGAAGAAAATGTTCGCGGCTGGTCAGCAACATATTTAACAGACTTCATACACTCAATACGCAACATACAAACCATAACCACACAAACTGTATAACCTTAAAACAAACAAAAAAATAGCCCGGTACGTCCGCAGAACAGGACCGCTCGGCTTTCACCAGCACTCTTCCTGCTCCGGACTCTAATGTTCCACTATGAGGTGCTTCCATTGGTGACGTGTGGCGCACGATCTAGCTTTGTGTATCCATAAATGGTCATCTACGTCACAGATTTGTTCCGTCCCCCTATTTAATACAAGTGAGCGTTGGAGTTCCCTGTCTAAGCAATACCCTCAGCAGTCAGCGCTCCACTAGTGCAATCACCATCGTTTCATTGATCCAGAGACTCTAAATATCCCCACCAAACGAGACAACAAACTCTTTATTTAATTTATAATAAGCACGACTGAACTTACATGTCTCCATTTCAACGAAGAGGTTCCAAGTGCTGACTTGGGTCGGGGAGTTGGATACAGCATTACCAGGGATTTGTTCTCGCACTACCATCGTCATTGATCACCTTCCATCGCACTATCAAGAGAGGAGACTGCGGGTGTATCTCAACGGATACCTTCACGCTGTCATTAATGACAAACTGAATAACTGCTATGACAGGTAAACTAGCGGAGAAGCTCCCTCTTACCATGAGCAGTTTAATCAATACAATTCCTGACAGTCTTTATCCAGAGGAGGACATTCCGACTTCTATGAACATTTTCACCAGCACGGATTCTATTTCCCACTACTCGCAGATGAACACAGGTAAAGACTAAACTTAACTTGTATCTTAGAGCTATGGTTTTGTTTGTCTTGGTTGTGGGGCTGTTAGCGTAGTTCTTAGTACGCTCACAAGGCAACAGTTGTCTCCAAGCCGGGCGCGCTTCTCAGGCACCTGTTTTGCGCTCTTCTCCGCACTGTACAGGCGCTCCGACGGCGACGGAACGTAAGCTAATACATTTGCAATAAAAGCACATTATCATTATTTCGGAAGCATAGAAAGATTATCATTTACACATGTTGCCAAGTCTGTTGTGTTGTATGACACAAGATACACAGAACTATTTAGCGCGGGTGATAGTTTTCAAACATCTTCTGTTGACAGGCAGGGAATGATAACATGGATGTAGCTTACTCAGCGTCACTATCAAATTCTGAGGAAGATGGTCCATTTGAACAATAACATGGTAAAACAGTGATGGTGCCCACAATCTAAAACATGCACGCCTGTTGAAACGTAGTCTAGATGTAATGTTAGAAGTTTAGAGAAGTCAAGAAAGCACTGATTACATTTGAGGATTTAGTATTTGCAAGCCGCAACAATGGTGTGGCAAATTATTGAACTGGTCGCGATGGGGAGACAGTGACATTTGGGCACTGGCAACTGTATCTGCAATACTTGCAAAGGAGAGCCTTTCATAGACTGAAACAGCTCACGTTTATTTTGAGATGGACAAGATCAGAGCCTATGGAAATCCGTAGGATTTAGAGGTTTATTAGTTTACTGATCTAACTTCGCCTCTAAATATCTACTATGACTTGTCGTGTAAGTCAGTCACTAAGAAGAATTTCAAACTTCACTCAAAATATCTGCATCTATAGCCTACAAGCCGATAGACTTGTATGGACCGAATGGACTATTTACTTAACTGACACACACACACACACACACACACACACACACACACACAGAGAGAGAGAGAGAGAGAGAGAGAGAGAGAGAGAGAGAGAGAGAGGCTCGCTCACACTCACAAACTGAAACCCCTTTTCTAAGGATCATTAGGCTACTTGGTGGTGGATGGGGGTGGGTGCTGTTGTAAGTAAATAGATAAATAAACGACTAAACTTTTTCCTGTGCAATATAAATAAAATATATATAATAGGCTACGTTTTCCGTCACAATTAATGGCTCCAACCTCACTGAAAATATCATCAACAGCTTATGTTTAAATTTCAATTCGGTGGTTTGTTCCAAATCGAAGGTTCACTGAGTTCACTTATTATATTAGATGTCTATGATGACCTATTGATTTTATTTTTTAAAATTGTCTACAAAATATAAGTAATATCAAAGGTGCCATTTAAAAAAAAAAAAGACTAGATGAAGGCTAGACCATGCCGCAAGAACACTGCTCCCCCCCCCCCCCCCCCCCCCCTTAATGAGGAGATTTCATTATTTTTTAGCAAATCAAAAAGAAAATAAATAACATGATGTAGCATACACCTAGTTTAATGAGATCAGAAAATATTTGTCAGCCTATAAAATAACAGGCCTATTAGCCTACTGTTTAAAATTATTGTTTTTTAGTGGAAGATGGCTTTGCGTTATTAACAGGCAGCCTGTGATAGAACGCAGCTATGTGCATATTCTCCTCTATTAAGTGGCAAATCACGGGAGTTTTAAGTCCCTTCTGAGAGCCATGGAAACATTTCTGTCAAAATTATTAGCTGACAAGCCTCTGTCGATGATATACAGACAGGACATCTGTCATGTGAACGGACGTCCTTCATACGCAACTGCCATGTGCGTCTGATTGAATTTATCTGGGAAAAATGGCATGGCCTACGTTATCGATCTGTTTCGTTGTTTAAAACACCGAATAAATTATTCTGATTTTAATTCATTAAACCACACTTGATCCATAGGCTTTTGCTCCTTAACCGCCGAAGCCTCGTCATTTACTGACGCTTTATATTATTAGGCGTTTCTGACAGCATTTAGGTTGCAATTCGTGTTTAATATCGGCTAAATATTTATATTTATAAAATATGACAAACATTATTCTTACAGGATAAATACTTCATATGAAACATCTTTTGATTTCTTCATGTCTGTTTAGGGTGAATTTAGAAGAGCAAAGGCAAACTTTTTTTTTTACTCTACTCCTTTTGTGATTTTTTAGGTGTGCTTGTATGCTGGACATACTGTATACAATTTTCTTACTTTTTCATTTATGCATTATTGGGCTGTTATGACAAGTACATTTCCCAGATGTGGGATTTAATAAAGTTTTATCTTATCTTATCTTCATATGCCTTTGTCTAAATATTTCTTTCTTAAGACTTTTATTGCCTTAATTTCAGCAACAATTACATATTTTTAAGAGCATTGAAAATGCCACTGTTAAAATGAAACGTTTTTCCAAAGTGAAATTCTTAACAATAAGGGATGAATGACAACCTGCCATTTCACAGACACCATGCTTTTTGTGTTGAATGGATGCAGACACTGCCTGCAATTTTGGTTTTGTTTGTTTCAATGTGTAGCCCACCAGACGTAGGCTAAAGCCCTGGTGGAGAGAGAGAGAGAGAGAGCAGTTTCAGTATATTTAACACAGAGGTTCTGAGTTAGTAGTGCCAGTGCAGGTTAATGCCTGTCTGATGTAGAATTTGATTCTCAAAAAAGTATGTCTCCAATGAACTGATTGATGTCAGGCTGCAGACTGCACAGTGGCTGTTGCATGAGGCTACACAGACCAAGTGCCATCCGACTGGTGTCTTTACTTAATATGTAAGCAGAGAAGGTGACACACGGCTCACAGAGAAGGACATTAACACAGGACAAAAAGGACAGAGTCCCTAATACACTGATTCTCTGTGATAATGAACCTGCGTGTGATAAGAGCTATGTGGAGCTGATGCCCTGTTGTGAGAAGACCCAGGACAGCCACTGCTGCTGTGGCCACACTCCTGTGGGACTGCTATGGTCTCATAATCCGAGGGTGCATATGAAACTTGATTTACGGGACCTTGTGGGAAAGCCGAGAATGGGGAGAGTGAAAGAGAGGCAGACAATGTTAGAGAGAGACAGAGGGAGAGGGAGAAAGAGGGAGTGAGGGAAAGAGAGAGAAAGGGAGAGAGAGAGAGAGAGAGAGAAAGAGAGAGAGGGGAGGGGAGGAGGGTATACTCACTTTGCTCCTTGATTCGGTCGGCAACTTTACTTGTGTCAAAGTCAGATATGCTGCTTCTAAGTTCTACTCATCGATTGGATGTCCGTCTTTCACTTTATGGGATTTCTGTTTTTCTGGATGAACAGTCAGCTGAAGTAGGGCGAAAAGTTTGAGTTTGAGATGAACCAAGGATTCCACTACAGACCAAGCAAGTCCATGAGTCATAGTAAACATTTACTCTGTGAATGATGTCAAGCATATGACTTAACTTGAGGATGTTCAGTTTTTAACAAAACAATCTAAAGTCTAAGTAATGCTTGTTTGTTGATGGCACTCCTGAATTTCTCTCCTGTTTTTGTGCAGATAATATTATGGATTTGGGCATGGGGAGCGAGAAAGGATCGTCCGAGATTCAGTACGGGTCCAGTTTCCAGTCCAATCGCAGTGGCCAGACAGTCACCTACTTGGGGAAGTTTGCGTTCGACGCCCCCCCATCGGGCGGGATCGGCGGCTCGGGGTGGTGCTCAGACAACAACATCATCAGTCTGGTGAGTGCCGGGATCCTGGGTGTGTCTCCGTCTCCCGGCAACATCACCACACAGACGTCCTCGTCGGGCGGCAGCATGGGCGGGCAGTCCTCGGAGATGGAGCAAGTCTACGGTCCCCCACTGCCCGCGTACTCCACCTGCAGCGAGATGTACCCGGAACAGGTGTCCTTCCACCACAGCCCCGCCACTAGCACGCCCCTGGCATACCCGGGCAATGACTATCACACCACTTCCAAAGCCCCCATCGATGGCAGCCTGTTCTCCATGATCCCTGACTACAACCTCTTCCACCATCAGGGCGAGGTTGGCGTAATGGAGCACAAACCCTTCCAGACCATGGACCCCATCCGGGTGAACCCGCCTCCCATCACGCCCCTGGAGACCATCCGGGCCTTCAAGGACAAGCAGCAGATTCACCCGGGCTTCATTGGGGGGCAGCAGCACGCGTCGCAACACCACCAGCCTCCCCAGACTCTCACCCTCAAGCCCATCCGGCCGCGGAAGTACCCCAACCGGCCGAGCAAGACGCCCGTGCACGAGCGGCCGCACGCCTGTCCAGCGGAGAACTGCGACCGGCGCTTCTCGCGCTCGGACGAACTGACGCGCCACCTGCGCATCCACACGGGCCACAAGCCCTTTCAGTGCCGCATCTGCATGCGCTCCTTCAGCCGCAGCGACCACCTCACCACGCACATCCGCACGCACACGGGCGAGAAGCCCTTCTCCTGCGAGTTCTGCGGACGCAAGTTCGCCCGCAGCGACGAGCGCAAGCGGCATGCCAAGGTGCATCTCAAACAGAAGGACAAGAAGCCCTCCGACAAAGGCAGCGGCGCAGGTGCGTCCACGAGCCACAGCTCTCCCCCCAGCTCCTGTGGCAGCGGAGGGACAAGCAGTGGCAGCATCATGACTGTCACTACATGTGCATAGGGCTCAAGGGGAGCTCATCTCATACAAATAGACTGGCAATTTACTACTGGGGCTTCTCTGTTTCCTATGAAAAAAAACAACAAAAAAACAAAACAAAGACAAGAAGAAAAGACTTTGAAAGACTTGTTTCCTTTCCTTCGCCACACCCCTCATCCATTTTTGTTCTTTACAGATAATATTCTTGCCTTCATTTTAAGGTGATTTAGGAGGGTCTGCTCTTCCTTTAGAGCACTTAAAGGGGCACTTAAAGAGAAGGGGCACTTAAAGAGAGCACTAACAGATTTGTGGACATACGTCTCAGAGTTTATGCACTCTGCCTTTTGTATTTTGAAAATTCTCCGCCTGCAGTCTTCAACAGAGTAGTGTGCAAGAAACTATTATTTCAGTCAGGGCTGTGATTGGCCGTCAAGTAGTAAAGGTACAAATTACATTGTGAAATGTATCAGATGTATTTTTTTATGGGACTGTCTATTTAAAAGTGCAATCATTTTTGTTTGCTTTTTTTGTTGACTGTTTGCAGCACTTTGGTTGTTGTCAATTGTTTAAATAATGTTTATTTTTTACTATCATTCCATCAGTTACTTGTTTTTTATTTTCTTTCTATGGAGTGTGCCAAATGTCCTGAAATTCCACAGCCAATCGAGCTATAATTGGTCGTGGAATTTAGTCTTAACATCAGAGGTTTGAGTTACTGAAATTTTCCGGATGCTTATTCAAAGAGCCTTTACAAGTACAAAAACAGCTTAGGTGTTCAGAGACATACAGTTATACCACAGTGGTCATACCCATTGGCTTTGCACTAGCACCTAGAAGGCCCATTATTGTTTGTTAAGTAAAACTACCTTCAGTGTAGTGTAATTTAGTGATTCGCTGCACGTGCCAACTGATACACTCCAAACGAATGATCAGCAAAATATCCATCCAAGTCTGAATTGGTCTGTGTGATGCCCCAAAGTTTAAAGGTGCATTACTTCTAAATATTTCTAATATAGGAGATACAGCCTTTGACAAGAAAGTGCAATACCAAATGAAAACAGGCCTTAAGCATCTGCAACCTGATCCAATAGGAGTCAGAGCAAAGTTCTAATTCTAGAGGTCAACTCATAGAGCCATTCCCCCAGCACTTGGGCATCCCACTAAAATCTCCAATATTCTAAAACGCCTTTCTCATTTTTGCTGCTTTTTGCCTGCATGCATCTAGTATTAGTAATACTGCACGCACTGATGTTAAGGGGCTGCAATAGCAACAATGCATCAACACAGACATACTGTAGTATGTGTCTAAGGTTTAACACCGGGCACAAACATAAATAATGCCATATGAGATATCTTTTTGAGTGAAATGTGTTGTATTTTTTGTTGCCACTGTGGCTATTTTCTGGAAAATTAGTGTACGTAACTTCTCTTACTGGATACAATGCACACTGTATCTCCAGCACACATACAATAAACATAGAGCTGGTTTTAAATGAAATACTGTTCAGAAACAGATGTACACACCTTTCTAGGATTTCATGCTGCAAATACATTGCAGTCAAGTATTGGCTTAAAGAGCCACTGCATTAGCTTTTATATATATATATTTTTTCTTTTTAGACAGCTGAGGCCTGACAACTACACCAGTGCCATCTAAGATCATTTGGCTACATTTCTTATGTAGGATCCAACTCCAACTTAATGTACTTGAAAAGGCCACAGTCACTATTCTGAGAACATCTAGGGTGACCCTTGAAATGAAAAAAAAAAAAATGTAGGACAGAATTTTTGTACAGTTAAATATATGATATTACACATTTTTTTACTTGGAATGTAAAAGACCATGTGCTCCAGTATTACATTGTGTTTGTGTACTTGTGTGCATATGAATACAGTTGTATTCCTAAACACACATTTTTACATTGACTGAATGTTTATGGAGAGGATATCAATTTCTTTCTGGAGAAAAAATGTTGTGTACATACTTTGTATTGTTACTTGTGAGTTTGTGTGCCTGAGAGTGGAGCATTGGGGCAGTTTAAAACTTGATACATCCTCCATTTTCAAAATAGGTAATATAATTTGTTATGTGCTAAACTTTTTTTCAAAATGACTTGGAAACACCAAACAATGTGCTAATATTACAAAAATAAACGGGAAAATAATCTAAAGAGACATGTGTTGTGTATCTTGATTTAAAAAGTCCTTAGGGTGGAAAAACATGGCAAACATACTGTAAGCACCCTTGGTTTACATAATGATGGCATGGCATAGCTTTTATTTTTTAATATTCGCCAGAAAACCTATCAGTGGATCCAATCCAATTCAACTAAAGCAGAAAGCAAATTAAGCTAAGAAGTTCAACTAATTTCAACATTTTACACCATGAATTGTAGTCTACCAAAGTCAAACAGCATGAAAAATGATAGGCCTGCTAAAGTTATACTTGAATGACTTCCATTCCATTCAACTTAAACTCAGATGCAACCAATAATTGGAATGCCAACAAAGTCTACACTGTCCTCAATGCTCCAGTCTAGTTTACAACAGCCAATCTCTCTTTTGATTTGTCTGTGTCGATGAGCTGACCAAGATACCATGATAGGCTATGGCAGTATGGCTATGGCAATGACCCACTGTTTGGTCATGTTTTTATGTCTCAGAATGATGCCTCTGACTTTATACAAAACGTTACATTTATTGCAATTACTTGGGGTTAGAACAACGTTACGGAAAACATGCTGAAAATAATCGACTGGTCTGACGCCCAGTGTTCCTTGTCTTGCAAGAACCGGTATCCACTTTCTGGCAGGTTTCCAACCCAGTTCCAATTAACCAGACGGCCAACGGCTCCGCTGAATCTTGTGTCAGTCGAGTAGCGACCAAATCCCCTTGCACTGTGCAATGAAAACAGACTGCAATGTTTTCACACGCGTAAAATACAAACTTCATGTGACACACAGGCCTGTTTTGAAGTCGTCACACTTTATGTTGTAAATAGCAGTTCATGATTTCCTAAAGCCTTTTTAATAGCACAATAGCAGCATAAACAAAGGTTAGGCCACAGATATGTGATCAAATGGAACAATTTGTCAGAGGTTTAGCCTATCCAGAATGTTTGATATTATAGAGTGGTTGCATTTTATTTTGAAAAGAAAGGTGAAATTATTCATCCCATTTATCGGAATTTGCCTGAAGCCAAAAGTTAAATCTTGGCAGCTGTGATCCTGTATGCAGAGGAATGGTCTTTAATGTCAAAACTGTGTACATTAGCAAGCATACTGTATCTCAGTAATCATTTCACTCTAATTGAAGGAATGGGAGGCAAACGTAGAGGCTGGTTCAGTTCTCAGGTGAAAAGGGCAAATATAATCTATATAAGTAAACATCAAATATCTCCAAGGATTTACTATAAGCTATAATAGGTCTTGGTTAGAGGGTGTCATTTTAGCCTATTCTGGTTTGTACTGATGTCTTTATTTCTGAAGCAGCATATGTGGTATGAGAAATAGCTTTTCTCCCCCCACATATATGAACAAAACAGCTTCTGGCTTAATTTTGCTTATTTATTTATTTTTGCTTCTGGTTCCGCCAGGCAGATCAGAGAGAAAGGCCAACTGTAAAAATATCCAAGGCAGTGCTCACAGATCATATAGCTGCCCTGTGGATTTGCTGCTGGCTTGTGTGAATTCACATTTTGATTTATGGAAAAGAAACCTGTTTTTTAGGAGAGCTGTGTTTAGAAAGCCTTGTGAAAAGGTGGAGGATATTCTCTGAAAAGAACACAATAGCATAGAAAGTGGTCTTCGAAATTGCTCCCTCTGGCACCTTGAAACACATGCCATGTCATTACGATATGACCCAGGAGACAGAATGCGTTGGAATGCATTGTGCCAAATTTTTGTACACAATGTTGTAGACTCCATTCCTCTGAAGATTTAGGACTTGAGAATCTCTTTCTGCATTTTTTCTTTCTTTTTAAAATTCCAACATAGGCCTATTTATGGCCCCATACAATTACATTTTAGATCAAAAATGTACATATAATTATTTGGTCATACAATCAGGTCTTAAGCACAATATGACCACAGTAATAAAAACTTTGTTATCCTGTAGATTTAGAAACCTGTCATACATTTACATTGTAACCATGAATCTTTTTGGGATCCGTGCATCTAAAAGAATAGTGTCTAAGAATAGTATCAATAATTAAAACAGTGGTCTGTGTTTGTACCACTATAACTCCATGAATGGACAAAAATATCAAACAGTAAAACTAAGCAAGGGATTCCCAAACCCAATCCTGTGTAAAAAAACAAATATTATCACTTTTAGAGGCCATCACTACCTGATAAGTCTCTCTCTCTCTCTCTCTCTCTCTGTGTGTGTGTGAGAGAGAGAGAAAGAAAGAAAGCGACCATGTAGAGACAATATGTAAGTGTCTGTATAGTGTACGTGTTTCAGTTTGGGTGGCAATGGTGCCAGAGAGCTCCCCACTCATCCGTCCGCAAGTCTCTTGTCTCAACCTGATTGTTCACTATTGGGAATCGGCCAGCCGCCAAACTTCACAATCCTCGTTTGTGCCAAATTGGGTTGCAAGCTTGGATGATTACGGACAATATTCGATGAGGGTTTCGTGGAGGCAACAGAATGTAAATGTGACCTCAGTCAGCGTTACGGTTCAAGCCTGGCCTGCTCTGCAGCCTGTGTTTATTTATTTAATTCACTCCCTGCAAAGACGCTTTTGTGCCAGATCATTAAAGGCCGAGAGTAAACTCACACCGCATCAAAACCTTAGCATCCACTGTGCGTACACCGATTGGGAGGACCCGGAGCCTAGCTGTATGAACTACAAAGGTTATTAATTAAGGCAGATGAAATTAAGTATCTGACCACACTGAACTCCATTTTGGATGTGTTGTATCAGATATTCAATAATGAATTATTGATCACAAAATATTTTTTTCCTAATGTGTGTTTCTTGAGGTACTTTCAATTTTATCCATATTTTATAGTTTCTTCCCTTTTTTCTTGTTTGCATGTCACTGCACGGAAAATGTTTTGTAAATTTCCTTTTCATCAAACTGAAAGTTAATTATGCATGGAACATATTAATAATAATAATAACAATTACTCACATTATTTTTTTAAAGAATAGCCAACAAACTGAGGGAAACTTGAATTCATAAGTAAATCCACGTTTGAGCCAAAATAAGACTTGTATGTTATAAACTTGTGTTATACTTTTATTTTGTGTTTTTCTACTGCCTTATAATAAGGCCTTTACTCTCTGAATATTGTAATGAAACAGTTGATATATTTTGTGAAAGAGACATTTCCTTCATTGTTCACTTGGTTTTTAAGTTTGTTGTAATGCAACTGTTTTGTTTTTATGCTGTGAAGCACTTGAATAAAGAAAATACAATGTTGTTATTTGTGTACCATTTGCACTGTGATTTGAAAGGCTAAACAAGAAACTAAATATATTGTGTTGCTTACAATACATTCTCCCATGTGTTTGTTTCATTAACTTCTACAACATGTAGGCCTATCTAACCTGTAAAAGTATAGTAGCCTAGCCTATAGGCTAAAGTGCTTCAGACACCGTAAATGATCGGATGTGCTATAGCTCATTTAAGCTTTAAGACTGCATGCAAAACAAAAGTGTCTATCTGTCTATGTAGAAGTGGAGCCTATATTTGTCAACAGTATCATTCCTCACTCCTGTAGATCTCTCCCACTCCAGCAAACCACTCTGTAGGCATAAGGTGATATGGGCCATAAAAACAACAAATGGACAGACTTCTAGATAGTGTTGGGGAAACATAATTGGAAATAGCCTATGCCATTAAAATGTACATAGGACTAATGGAGATTACCGAAATTAAGAAAGTTGCTGTTTACCCTAATGTATCTTAAACTAACCCCTTGACACACATTAGCTACTTAATCAGTAGCCTATCGACCTTCCCATCATGGCTTGATAGCCTACCTGTAGGATGAGAATAATACATCCATAAGTCAACATGTTTTATCTCCAACGTTGCAAAGAAGTGCCAGTGATCATTACATGAATCACATATAATGTTAGTCGTTATAGATAGAACCAAAGATATTTTAGCTCACCCGTCTCTGATAAAAGAAAACTATGATAAAAAAAAAAACTCGCCTGGCCACATAGACCTCTTTGCTTTCCGTAGTTTAAAGCCACCTAACCTCTGACCTTTCAGTTGAGGAAAACTTTTGCACTTCCTGGATACTGTTCGAGTGTTTGGATTTCCTCGGGGCGATGTGTTTTGGGGAGACAAAAAGCACTACCTGAATAAATTGAATCAAATCCTCCATCAAAATGAGTTGGTACGTACAACATGGTGAACTTCAAACTCCAACACATCCAAATAAACGATGTTTCTTCTTGTTTTCGTTTTTGCAGCTAACAGCATTAGCCTAGCACTAGCGCAGTTGTAAATTAGCACTGACATTACCCTGCGTCAAAACATCGCAAAAAGTAATGATGTTTTTCATTCTGTAATTCCAGATGTTAAACTATCGCATGTGTATAATGTGTGTGACAAGACATTTTTAGAGTTCTAAAAAGGGAAGCCGTAACTGTAGCTTATTGCTGTCTGCTCATGGGTCGAATGCTAGTGTGTTGTGCTAGTGTTGCTACCTTGCAATAATCTCTTCAGGTTACGTTTGCAAGATAACGTTAGCCGAATGAATGGTCACATAATTATGGGATCTATATGCATAGCATAGTTCTACACAACGCTTAATAGTTTTGAAAAGCCTATGCCAAGTGGTTCGCTCGATGGTTAAGAAATAACACAGTCCAGTCATGGTAGCATCTAGCAAAAGATTGGACGAGTGACAACCTCAACCAGTAAATTAATTAGGCTGTAAAGTCGTTAGCCTGTTAGCAAATGCTGGCCAACACGAGTTTCAGTTCCCCGCATAGCTGCTACACAAAAATGGGCTCAACCATATAACAAAATGTGTTGGACATAGTTTGTGGTCCTTCAGAATTGACTTCCGACAGAATTCGACAGATCTTATATTGACAACACTTCTATTACCATAGTTGTTTTCCTTGTTGATAATAATATGGAATAAGTGAACAGACAGTTAAAACAATCGCAGATTGTTTTCAGAGGAGCTGTAATGGAAAAAAAAATCATGCACCTTTTGATGCATATCGTCTATTAGGCCTTGATGTTGCAACAGTATCTGCCATGTTTGATTACTCTTTGCTTTGAGAATTTAGGGCTGTGATCTGTCTGAGCCAGGCTAGTTCAGATTTGTAGAATAGGAGCAGCATACTGTTTGGCTCATTTAAGATCGCAATTACTGAAAAACACATTAGACAAATGAAGAGACAATGTTCTGCTGTCCATACTTTATCTCCCCCGTGTTTTGAATGGAGAATAGGATTATATAAGTATAGCCTAAGTCTATTTTTTTTTAGCAAACTGGAAAACAGAAAAGACTTGAAGGCCATGGTTTTAATGGTGAACTCTGCAGTATTGTAAGATATTGGTACGATTGGCTAATGAATGGCATTACTATGGTTAATGGTGGTTCACTAAGAAGATGGGGCATATTTAATTTGCAAATGCACTGTTCTGTAGTTTATTGGCGGAGTGTCTGCAGTTTGTTGTTGTTATGTTCAAAACTTGAACATCATCAACATAATTGAAGTACAATTTACACTGTGCCTGTTGTGAGGTGCATTTTCATCTGCCTAGGTCTCAAACATAGCCTACTCTTCAGTCTTAGAAGTACATAGGCAAACTTCCAGCATAATCGGTCTACCGAGTATTTTTTGGATTGCACATTCTTGTCATGGTGGTCAGCAAAGCAGTTTGAAAGCCTGTATCTTGCTCTTCATTCCACCACGTCTGCTACATTGCATTACCACACTCCCCAAAACAAAGCCTTATGTTTCAAGACTTGCTGCTGAATATGATGTTCATGATTGATAAAAAAACTCTGAAAACATAATTGGCCTTACATCATTGTCATTCTGCTGACAGAGACAGGATTATGGTAGTGTCATTGGCATTGCCAAAATATTCATTACGCATTGATTACGTTGGAAGTTGTTTCCAGTGACACCCCTCCTGTTTCTGTAGTGCGTTATAAGTAAGACCCACATTTACAGGGTCAAAAAGCACCAGGCGACCATTAGAGGGGTGAGGCCAGACCAACGTCACCCATCCCAGTATCGGGATCATTGGCTGGCTCGGGGGACAACACTTCAACCAGCACGCACTGCCAGCTCCAGGGGTCGGAGGTGAACCAGGCCCCCGTGAAAGGGTCCATTATGACCCGGTCTAACTGGCAAATTCCAGGCAGGCCCTCTCTCCGAGCCCATGACGTGGGCCCAGTGACTCGAGGGTCATCAGGGAGAACAATTGGCCAGTTCCGTCTCGTCAAGCAGCCCTCTGTGTTCTGCCGCGATAAGATCCCCCCAGCCCCCGTCCCTCCCACCCCCACCCCTCCTTTTATTGCAAGCGGCGCGCTCTTCACAGTTCCGCTAGCTGGGTTTCGCTGTTCTGCCTGCCGGTGGCTGAGCGCGTTGCCTGCCTGCCTGCGTGACTCATCTCCATCCCTTGGCTGCGTAATTGCTCCGCTCCGCTCTGACAGAGTCGAAGCTTTGTTGCTGAGGCTGGGTCTCGCACGTCCAGAGTGGCGTCTCCTCGGCCAGATCTGCATCGCCGTGAACGGGACACAGTGTTCAGCGCTCAATAAAGAGGTCTCTTCAGAACGTACTGCAATCTTTTGTAACCACCCCCCCGCATCTACTTTAATACTGCTGGTCAGTTCCACATCTGTTGCCTATCTTGTGTTGTTCCCTAAAATGTAATATCTCTCAGAGGCCCTCTTTGGATGCCTCTCTTTTCCTTCAATGTCTAGTACTCCATTGTTTCATTCATATGGAATCATTCATAATTGTTTATTTTTTTCTTTTTTTGCCCGTGTCTTTTTTTTTTTCCCTTTCTGAAGACCTGAGTTTTCAGTCAGGACTCATCTGTGTGTGGGAGACTGCTCTGCTGTGCTCCATTCAAGTGATTTTTTTTCCATTCATGCTGACACGTCTGAGTGCCGCATTCACATTACTTTTTTCTTTGGGGAGAAGTGTGTCGATCACCTTGACACACTTGTCTCCCAGCTTAGTTTATGCTTCTAGACACCTGTTGATCAGGTCTTCACCTTAGCATTGTACAGAGTACAGAGTTTCGTCACAACCTCTGTAGCCCTTTTTCATTTTGGACACTGGAAACGCTTAATCAACACTAAATAAACACTTGCGTATTGAGTAAAAGTAAAACATAACGCTGCATTGCACAACAGATAGGCCTGTTCGTTTGAATGCCAAATTAAGACCAGAAACTCAGGCTCTAGGCTAAATGAGAATTTAAATGTCATCTAACAGGCCCAAAGCACCAAAATACTTTGAACATCAAATCTGACATCATTGTCAGTCACTATAGCTAGGTGATGTGACATCACATGTATTCCTTAATTGGTAGTGTCGATGGACAGTGCTGTAATTTCACAATTTAAAAAAGGACTTTAATTACTCCCTGTCTTAAGTCATCTTCCTTGACATGACTGTTTGGCGCCACTTGTTGACATTGATGCATGCATCTGAAGCAATAACATTCATGGTGTGACCCAGTGTCAAAATTTAACCAGGATAATTATCATTATGGCACGTATTTTAAGGTTCTCCTCTAAAAGTAGGTTAATTCATGTCATTGTTATACAAACCTGTTCTTATACTTACTGCTAGGCAAGTGATGCAAAGTATCAAAACAGCTGTATTCCCTTTGCTCTGACCCTCTGTCCACGGCAAAGACCTACCCTTTCCTTGTTAGTCTGACCTTTTGTCCTTGGCCATCTATATAAGTATATATACTCTTTTGATCCCGTTTCTATGAAGAAACTTTAAAGAATCCTTTGATTGTAGTATTTATTTATATAACTTATATATATATATATATATATATATATATATATATATATATATATATATATATAGATAGATAGATAGTTGTCTTTGTTATGTACAGTTTCTTTTTATTTGAAACTGTACAAGTTAAGTGTGCTGAGTATGAGCTGAGCAGACCTACTATTGGGTAAAAAAAGACATCTTGTTATGTGTAGACTCTTGATTTCTGTTTGTTGGTGACTCTTTTGTGGCTCACTAAGGAGCTTCAGTTCATCATTAAGCAGTCATCCACATGAAAATCATTAAATTGTTGAGGTCCATATTTGATGACTAATTAAGTATTTTTGCATAGACAGAAAAGGTAATTTGTTTTGCTACTTAAGACAGAAAAAGTAATTTGTTTTGCTATTTTAATCTTTGTTTTAAGCAATGTGTTATCATCAAATTCTCCTTATAATTTTATTTTAATGATAAGTTAAATGAAGAATGATATGAAAATGTTCACAATTTTAAAAGTGTGTGCTCTAAGCTCACCAACGGTTTTAGCATCTTAAGAATACCAAGCCTAGGCTTGGCTTGATCAACGTGATTAGTCATCCCAGTAGTGACTTGTGTCTGCCCGTGGCAGAAGTAAGCTTCTACAGTATGCAAGCGTTGCATGCAAATAATGGTGAATAAAGCCCCATAATGACCTTGTGACGCAGGCTAGGGTGACTGCTGGCGTTCTCCCTGCTCTAACCCAGTCAGTGTATGCATGGGGGAAGCATGGCCGATGCAATACAGTTGTCCCTGGCACGGTGGCAAGGGTCTACCCAGGGGGCATGGGATCAGGGCACGCAGGCTAACCCCCGCTTCCGACCATCTGAGGGCGTCTACAAAAATGTCTCTGTGTGTGAAGAGTCATCCCAGACCATTCCCACAGAACAGGGAGCAGGAGCGCTGCCATGCTGGACACAGAAACTCCCTCTCTTGCCTGTGTTGCCTTTTCTATAGGCATTCACAAAGCCTGTAGTGATTACTCAGTCAGTCACTGATGTACACACTAATGTAAGGTGTAGGTAGAGGTAGAGACAGCATGCGTCTATTTCATTGTCAATGCTAAGACATCAACAGTTATTCAAGAAGGGCTGCAACTATTAATCAATTAGTTATTGACAATTAAAGTGATTGCCAACTATTTCGATTATCGATTAATCAGTTTGTGTCTTTTTTAAGGAAAATACATTCAAATTCTTTGATTGATGCTTCTTAAACTTGAATATTTTCAATATTTACTTATTCATCTATGGCAGTGAACTAAATACTGTATCTTTGGTGTGGGGACGAAACAAGGCATTTAAAGAGATAATCTTGGGCTTTGAAAAACAATAATTTACATTTTTCCACCATTTTCTGGCATTTTATCGATCAAGCAACTAATCGATTAATCGAGAAAATAATCGTCAGATTAATCGACTATGAAAATAATTGTTAGTTGCAGCCCTATTCAAGAAAACACATTTCTAATTATTACGATTATACGTTGTCACAATCGGGTCCTGAGTCCATGTAGCAAGTTTGCTTTTGATACCTCAGTGCATTGCTGAGATATGGCCTCAATTCCCGCCAAGGCTTCTCTGCCACTTTTAATTGGCTTTATTGGGTGAACGCTTTCACAAATCAAATCACCAACAGGTCAATTTTGTGTGTTTGGTATAAAGATCATCCAAGACAAATTTTGAGAAAAATGGACAAAATCTGTGACCTGTGATTTTTTTTTTTCTGATTTTCAACAAAATCCAATATGGCAGATATTGACGTCATGTACGTTGAAAAGGGCTTGAACCAAGGTTCGTAATGGTACCTCAGTTTTTAAAAAATCGGGTAAATGGTTCAAAATGGATGGATGGATGCAGCTTCAACTTTGAACCATTGGTGGCACTAGAGTGTTTGAGGTGCAATTGTGAAACTTGGTGGAAATAATCGGGGTACTGTCCCCAATCAATGTGCCAGATTTCACAACTTTTAACCATACGTTGTTTGGACAGCCATAGACTCCAATGACATAAGAATGATGTTTAGCCTAATAATAAGAAAAGGTACACACACACTTGGGGTGCCTTTGCAGCTTCACTTAGCCTCCATTTGGAGCTTTTTATGTAGACTAATTCATTACAGCTAATCAGACTTGACTTTGTTTGAAGATTTCATATAAAACACATTTAATTGCAGAATCTATAGGTTAGTAAGTGTTAATAAGTTGTATAATTTTCATCATGAAATATGTGAAATACATTTTCACAGCTGACATTCATTTTGACACTGCATCTGCCAATAGGCTAGTAGTGTGTGTTGTAGTAGTAGTGTAGAGGTTGTGTATGGCAAGTGGCATTAACTGGTTAAAAAGTTCTCCCTCTTTATGTGGGACGTTAACTCTGATCTGTCAGAGTGTTTCTTTACTTCTGAACTGTCTAGTTTTTTTCTCTCTTCTCTTTTTGTCAATTTGCCACGTCTGAAAAAGCACTATTAGGCAATATTACCCATTGCGTCACGAAGTAGTGCAAGAGAAACAATCAGTTTAAACCTAGATCTGGAGTTGTGAGATTATTCGTGAGATAAGCCAAGTTATGTTCTGCTGCTGATGCATTTCGTTTGTAGTTCTATGAGTCATCTCTGTGGACTTGAGGAATTTAAGTGGGTGACTCGGCTAAACGTAGTTTTCCATGATGATGTTGCCTTGGCAGATGTATGACAGAGGTTAAGGTACTTTTCCTGCTGGAATAGGCCATTTGTCCTTTTGTTCATCGGTCTGCATTTCAGCTTTGCCAGAGCTTTAGTATCTTCGCTGCTTTTGATTCAGAGACATTGTGATGGCTGTGTTGTACCAATTATTTTTATCGGATCGTTTTTTTTCCCTTTGTCTGTGACTTGGGTTATACACAATGTCTCTGTTTTGCTGTTGTGTTCAAATATAGATGTGCAGTCCCCCCCTGTAGATGAAAAGTGTGTGTTCCTTGTAAGAAGGGGATGAAATAGGCTACAAATTCAAGTTGTAGCCTACTTTCATGGGTTGGACTTGGCGCTTTGATTGAGCTGTCATGAAAGGGGAGTGACTGACACACACACTCACACACACACCAGCACATTTACACACGCAGAGTTTATTCACACCCTTTGCTTTCCATCTCATTAGTGCACACACCTTCGCTTTGACGCAGCTGCTGTCCCAGTGAGCCTGTCAGCAGCGCCTGTCCGTCAGTCTCCAGGCATATTATTAGTGTCAGATCAACGTGTGTGTGTGTGTGTGTGTGTGTTTGTGTCTTTCGACACAGGTACACGTCTGGAGTAAAACCTATGATTTATTTCTCATAGGCTCCCTCAGACTCTTTGCTCGGCAATTAAGAAGCAACCCATTGGTGCGGTAGAGGGGTCGCTGGGAGCTGAGGGGAGGAACGATTACTCCCAGAGGGGTTGCTTGCTACCTATTTTGGGCACGACTGTTGGGTTTTGACATCCGTAATCCTGTAATGCGATTTTGAGTGTTTTCTGTCTCTTTTTGTTTTTGTTTTACATGCTCACTTGTTCACACACACGTACACACACGCACACACACACGCACGCACAAACACACAAATGTACACAGACTGGCCCTTGTCTCTGAAGTCAATGTCGCACATTTTTCACAAACTGATTTGCTGGCTTTTCAGCCATTGAGTTGTTGAGAGAGAGAGTGTTTGTGAGAGAGAGCGCGAGCATGTGCAAGAGAGAGAAAAAAAAATGTGACAGTACAAGCTTGGCCAGAGGAGGCCTGAGCTCTTACATCATCATCAGGCACAAAATATCCGGAAAGGTCACATCAGTTGGTATGGCAAGCTAGATGCGCCGTGGTGGCAGGGTAGGGCAGGCCAGAGTGATGAAAGTCCCTCAAGACGGCAGAAGAGACGAGGGACGTCCCCTTGCATTCATCGCCACGGCTCCGCGTCATGGCTCATAAATGTCGGAGTGCTATGCCTAATCTATAGCTGCTCCTTCCTGGCCTCCCGTTGATAGCCGCTCCAATTACTCGGCTCGGCGATCGCACTGTCCCTCAAGAACTGCTGTCCGAGAGCCACCGTCTTCTCTGGCTAACAAGTTAAAGCAGGACGGGCGACCTTCGGATTTGTTATTTAGGGCCTGACGTTGCATACCCCTGCCTCATCGTTGAGAGCATGTCGTTATTCGCTGGGAGCCATCTGTCAACGCTGGGGAGGTGGGCTCGCTGTGTGCTCGTATGGGAGGGAGAAACAAGGGCTAAAATTGTCTGGGAAATGACAACAGTCCTTGCCGCCTTGTTTCCTTTTGCATTCAATTTTGGGTGGGATTGCTGTGAACCATTGTCATCTGCCAGAAATAAGCATGACAACGAACATATCATCTTTCCCCTAAATATTTCATCATATAGGCGATCTGTCATAGTGGTCATAGAATGAGTAACAGCACCAGAGTCCTAGATAGAGTCTAAACTTGTCTAGGGCAGATTTCATCATTGCAATAGTTAACAGCAACACATTACATTACAACAAAGCAAGTCATAATAGTAATTGTAGAAGAAGATGATTATCAGTTGACATTTGGCAACATTTCTTCTTTGAAATTTGTGTGTGTGTGTGCGTGTGCGTGTGTGTGCGCGCGCGTGTGTCCCCTATGAATGTCTCCATGTGCGTGTGTTTAGTTTGTGTTTGTTATGTCCCTGTCCCCCACTGCTCAGCCTACACAAGTGTGTGTGTGTGTGTGTGTGTGTGTGTGTGTGTGTGTGTGTGTGCGCGGATGGGAGAGTGGTGCTGGTATCCTGGGGAGGTGAGGAGAGGTGAGGTGAGGGGAGCCAGAGTCACAGTGTCGTCGCCACATGGGCCAGTGGGGAGAGGCCCCTTCTCATTAGAAGTGACATCCGGGAGAGATGGCAAGCAGATGTGTGTGGTGGCGTGGCAGCAGCAGCAGCAGCATCAGCAGGAGGCATGTGTGGTTGGGTCAGGCACGTTTCAGCGGGAGTCCTGCTGAATGGTCTTCAACCAGAGGCAGTAGGCTATAGGCTCTCCTCTGGTCTCCTCTCCTCTCTTCTCCTCTGGTCTCATCTCCTCTCTCCTCTGGTCTCCTCTCCTCTCCTCTGGTCTCCTCTCCTCTCCTCTCCTCTCCTCTGGTCTCCTCTCCTCTCCTCTCCTCTCCTCTCCTCTCCTCTCCTCTGGTCTCCTCTCCTCTCCTCTCCTCTCCTCTCCTCTGGTCTCCTCTCCTCTCCTCTCCTCTCCTCTGGTCTCCTCTCCTCTCCTCTCCTCTCCTCTCCTCTCCTCTCCTCTGGTCTCCTCTCCTCTCCTCTCCTCTCCTCTCCTCTGGTCTCCTCTCCTCTCCTCTCCTCTCTGGTCTCCTCTCCTCTCCTCTCCTCTCTGGTCTCCTCTCCTCTCCTCTCCTCTGGTCTCCTCTGCTCTCCTCTCCTCTCCTCTGGTCTCCTCTCCTCTCCTCTCCTCTCCTCTCCTCTGGTCTCCTCTCCTCTCCTCTCCTCTCTGGTCTCCTCTCCTCTCCTCTCCTCTCTGGTCTCCTCTCCTCTCCTCTCCTCTGGTCTCCTCTCCTCTCCTCTCCTCTCTGGTCTCCTCTCCTCTCCTCTCCTCTGGTCTCCTCTCCTCTCCTCTCCTGTCCAAGGCAGTGCTCAGTGGGCCCATGCCGACATGGAGGGTCCTGCACTGGCGTCCATCTCTCTTCCTCCCACACCGGTTCCTGCTAGGCAGATTGAAAATTTGAATGGACCTGACTGGTCTCTTCGTCAGGCTGACCGCGCCTGCTCTGGCCTGTCTGGTGTCATTTTTAGAGATTGACTGAATGTGTTAACCTGAGAGGGAAAGTTTAATTTTGTTTGAAGTCTGACAGTTTAGCTGAATAGAATTTAAATTAAATGATGCACTGAACCTGACAATGATGAGTCTTTGTCAGGTTCAGAGATGGACAGGCTCAACCTGTTTTGTGATATGCTAATTCATTAAAACAGTTTGTAGTAATACTTTAAGAATGCCATTTTAACCAGCTTTTTAATAAAATACTTCTTTTTTTTAAGCTCCATTTTCTATTACTTCTATCACTTATGTTGAAGATTTATGCCATGGTGTTTTTTCAATAATTGGTATACTTGAGCATCCTATCGAAGTCATACATTTGGTATTGTGATGACAGTAATCATAGCTCAAATTTGAAATGCTGATCAACTGTTTGTGTTCTTTCATAGGATTCCTTTCAAGATTGGACAACCGAAAAAACAAATCGTTTCCAAAACGGTGAGAATTGACTCTATGTCTTGTCCGTGTGTAGTATACATTGTGTAGCACCCTCATATAGTCACAGTGAGAGTGCAGATGCACTTATCTTTTCTTTATTAAGGACTTTAGAACCTTAGCTGGTTCTGGGCAGACAGTTGTTTTTCCCAAGTGTATAGAAGGAGACAAGTCCTTGTGACTGTCTCCCAAGTCCTTTAGTGCCTTTTCTTAAGCCATGGATTCAGAGCTGACAATTTTGGGTCCTCGGAAGTGTCCGTTCAGAGTCAGGCCTGCAGACGCTGTCAGCCTCCTCCTTGCTGCTGCCAGGACGGTCCTTTGGCGGCCGCGCTAGCAGCCTCGGTGGCTTTGGATCGGAGCTGCGCCCTGACCAGAGTCCTGCCACAGTCATGCCTGTCCAACCGCGCTCCCAGACATGGGAAAGCAGGCCGTTGTCTACACGCCGGTCAGAGAGAGAAAGCCCTTGCGGCCGTTGAGGGTCACCCTGAAACCTCTTCGCCAGTGTTCCCACTCCCACTGTGTAGATATACACCACACATATTTAGACACACCACACACACAGACACACACACACACACAATACAGTACACACGCACATACACACGCACAAACATGCACGCACTTTTCCCGGGCACTGTGTAGCGTGGGTGTCCAGTTTCCCCGAACATAGGAGAATATAGCAGTCCTACATTTCAGTCCATTTGCGTCTGAAGAACGCAGCAATTACTGCACTGAGGCGTTCATGCTGGAAAAACAGACACTTAATCTTGACAGTCTGAGACCAACTAAATAGTCTGAAACGAAAACCTAGAGAATAAATCATGAAGAGCTTCAACACTTCATGAAGACTGAAGTATGAGACGCGCGTAACACCTTTTAAAAAAAGTTTTCCTTGACCAAGTCTGGATTGCCCGGCCCTACCTGACAGACTGTGAGTCATCCTCTTCACTGAACCAACCCCCCACCCCCCACCCCCCGCCTCACAGCCCTCCTGGCCCCTGGCAAAGCCACGTGTGGTGGAGAGCGCGCGCGCGCGCCTGCGCTGGCAGTGGCCAGGGAGTGGGTGCCATCCTCTCCTCTCCTCGCTGGGGTGGAACCACATCCCCTCTAATCTTGTTTGGGACTCTGGGCAGCAGCGTAGCCGCGGAATGGAACGGTCGCCGGCTTCCTGTTACATCATGGGCCCCAGAGGTCCGGTGTGAGTGGGCCCTGGACGGATGAATGGATGGATGGGGCTGCCTAGTGCCCCCTCTGTTTCCCCCAGAAAGCAGCTGCCCGCCCGTGTGTGTGTGTGTGTGTGTGTGTGTGCGTGAACGCGAGCCCATGCCTGTGTCTGTGTGTGTGTGGTGCCTGGTGCGTGTTTGTTTGTTTATCCCTGTGCCCGCAGAACCTCAGGAAAGGAACTCCCACTGCTCTGCCAAGGAGACAGTGTGGTCCTTTGCAGTCGCTACAGACAGACAGACAGACAAACAGACAGACAGAGAGACAGACAAACAGAGAGCAACAAGGCGACAGATCTAAGCCAAAGCAATAGCCAGCTAATTAAAGGAGTCTGACGGAAATCAGTGTGTGTTTGTGTTTGAAAAGTGCTACGGAACATTTGTCTCCAATGAGAAAAGCCCAAGTGGGTTGTTCATTGCATAAACAGCACAGCAGGCTGCAAATTGAGGTTATCCGCAAAACGGCACATTCAGGAAGCGATGAGCAAATACATTGTACAGCAGTGTCACTAAAATGGTTGTGTCATATGTCATATGTCCTATGTATTTAAACATAGTTAAATGAAAGCAGACGTAAAAATAGTTATTCGCAGTGCTGGTCCTAACATTCACATGGACCCTGTTTGAGCTGGTAGAGAAAAGCTCCATGGCAGCAACGTGTGCAAAACTGGGGCATTTTTTTTGCCCACACACTCTTTTAAGACAGCACCTTCTGTCTCCCCCCCCCCCCCCCCCCCTTCATCAAATGTTCTCATTTCTGTGTATGTGTGTGTGTGTGTGTGTGTGTGTGTGTTGTGTTTCTTTGGCAGGTTGAAAGGGACTTTGAGAGAGAATATGACAAGCTCCAAAAGTAAGTTGACATGTCCGTCACTATTTTGAATTTCCCTGGTTATTGCCTGCTTTTGGTTTACGCGTCATTAGTTTCTGTGTAAAATTCTGACACTCAAAAAATGAGAGCGCGAGACAAATTCAAAACTTTGGAAAAGGCCTCTGTTCCAACAAAGCAAAGAAAACAGAGCAAAACAAGAACATCCATTTTTAACAGGTCTGTCTTGTATATATTTTTTCTCTCGCTGAAACTGTCTACCTCCTTACGATTACATCAAACACGTTTCCGCACAACTGCTCGAAAAAGAAAAAAAAAGGCTGCTTTGAATGCCTGACCTCTTTACATCGCTATTCAACCCTGTCCCCCAAACTCTGTATGCATTTGCATTTGTGTCTGCACACATACACACACAAATGCAGTGTGTGTGTGTTTGTGCCCGCCGAAACAAAAGAGGATCGTTTAAAGTAATTTGCTGGCGACCCTTTGCAGGCCGACTGCAGAAAAAAAGGCCTTCCCTGCTGTGTTAGCCCAGGGGGTGCAGAGGCTGAGTGAGGGGGTGCAGTGTGGCAGTGGCAGAGAAGGAGGCCCGCGTCTCGCTCACAGACAGAGGAAGAGGGAAAGGAGCGATGAGGAGAGCGAGACCTGCCGCTTGAGCAACAGCCACTGGGATTTTGGGGGAGAGGGCGGTTTCAGTGTGCGTACATTGTACTGCCCGGGCGTGTTCAAACACCTCCGTTGAACGCACCTACGATATCGAATGATCTACCTCTTTGCCCGTCATGCATTTAAAAGAAAAAAGAAAAACCTGTGTGCTTGACTCTGGACAGGTTGACAAAGCCTTTTTCTAATATATATCCATTTGTGTCAATGAGACGCAACGCTCTTATTATCTGCTTAACTGTAACCATTCTTGTCGCCCTGACATTCGACACTCGTAATTGTGTTCCTTGTGCAGTCTTCTCCCACTCACTACTGGTTTAAACCTGATGGTGAGAACGACACCACTACCGCGTCGGGCCATAACCCCTCCTCCCCCTCCCCCGTCTTTTCCCATGTGCGCCTCACATGTGGACGTGAGGTGAGGTGGGGTGGGGTGGGCTACTCAGGAGAAAGGAGCATCTGGCTCCCTGTTCCTCCATTAGCACCTGCACAGACTGGGGCCTCCCTACACCCGGCGGCCAGATGACCGAACACGTAGGACTAAGACCCCTCCTAGCGCCTCACATATCCCATCTCTTACACACGCTCACACACACACACACACACACACACACACACACACACAAACACACACACACACACTCTCTTTTCCATACTAGCACGCACACACAGTCATACACACAGTCACAAACACACACAATAGCACACACACACACACACACACACACACACACACACACACACACTAACAACACAGTCACACACACTGCACTCTTAAAAAGGAAAGGTGTTTTTTTTTTTTGCCTTTGCCCCCCCAAATCCCCTTCTGCTTCCTAATGATATCCCTCAGATCTACAGTGACAGCAGTCTCTGGGGAACCCCTGAACAGCGCCTCATTCTCTCCCTAATTGATATAATGAACAGCCCCCCTACACACTCCAGTCTCAATTGTCAAGTAATTGCCAGTGTTAACACCCACGGTGTGAGTGAGAGCAGGCGAGATGGAGAAAGACCCTGTGAATTGATTCAGATGTATTTTTATTATCATTATTCTCTTTGTGAGAGTATCTACACATCACCTAGCTAGTATTTACAACAGTAGCGGGTTTTCCCTTTAAAGATAAATCAATAAGTAAATTAATAAAAAAATGACTTAATATTTTGTCTGACACTTCACTGTTGAAGTTTACAATGTACCCAATGTATCATGGCTTTATTCATCTCTTTTGAATTGTTAGATGCACGAGTTGGTATGAGTTGATGCCAAGATAATTTGCGGTCACACTCTCTCTCATAGTGTCATGAATCTTGTTTGACACGCAGCTACACCGTGTTCCAAATTATTATGCAACATTTATTTTTGTTTTTCTATTAAACTCATGGATCGTATTGTGTCTCAGGGCTCTTTGGATCATTGAAATCAATATCAGACACCTGTGATAATTAGTTTGCCAGGTGAGCCTAATCAAAGGAACATTACTTAAGAAGGATGTTCCACATTATTAAGCATGCCACAGGTTTCAAGCAATATGGGAAAGAAAAAGGATCTCTCTGCTGCTGAAAAGCGTGAAATTGTGCACTACCTTGGACAAGGTATGAAAACATTGGATATTTCCCGAAAACGTATGCGTGATCATCGTGTTGTGAAGAAATTTGTCGCTGATTCAGAGCACAGGCGGGTTCGTGCAGACACGGCATAATAAAGAAGGTTTCTGCCAGACAAATTCATTGGATTAGGAGAGCAGCTGCTAAAATGCCATTGCAAAGCAGCAAACAGGTATTTGAAGCCGCTGGTGCCTCTGGAGTCCGCGGAACCTCAAGGTGTAGGATCCTCAAGAAGTTTGCAAGTGTGCATAAACCTATTCGACCACCCATAAACAATGCTCACAAGCAGAAACGGTTGCAGTGGGCTCAGGAATACATGAAGACTAATTTTCAAACAGTTTCGTTTACGGGTGAGTGATGTGCAACCCTAGATGGTCCAGATGGATGGAGTAATGGATGGTTGGTGAATGGCCACCATGTCCCAGATGTCAATGAAGGGGTCCTATGTTAACATGTAACTTGGCCTGTTAAGATGTTTTTGATTGAAATAACTTTTGATTTGAATTATACTCTAACGGTTGATGACTGAAATTATACTGACTGTCATTTGAATCAACTATTTAGGAAAATCTGAGAAAAATGTAATTTGCATAATAATTTGGAACGCAGTGTAGTTTTACGGACAGTGTCATCATGATTAAATTTGCTTTGCTGGTGTGCTTGTGAAGAGAATAGAAGGCCAGGTGGTTCTGTCATCTGTTCTGAAGGCTGTGGGCAGCCGCAGACCGAGTGGACCCAGATGAGGACCAGATCAGAACATTAAAGGAATACTTCTTGACCCATTTATTACACCCTGCTTTGTACGCACACAGGCTGGAGGATCAGACGAAAAAGCTTCACAAGGACATGAAGAAGAGTACCGAGGCGGATGTAGGTATGTGCCTCTTTGAGAGTTTTTGGAGAACGGAAAGGATGTTTATGAGAGAGAATGCTTTGGACGGGTTACGTTGTAAGGAAATGAAACTGTATTGTTCTTAAAGTGTTTGTGATTTGATTACATTTCTTTGTCAGTGTTTTGACAGGTCGGGTGTTTTCTTATCGATAGTGATTTAATGTGACCTAGATGATATTAGAATTCAACAGGGAGTGTGCGTGCGTGCGTGCGTGCGAGCGTGCACATGTGCATGCGTGTGTTTAAGCTGCTGTGCATAACACACTCATATCATCAATGTAGAGGACAGAAGGCAGCATTTATTAATGTGGCCTACCCAGTAGTCAGTGTCTGCTGAAGAAGGGCAGGCCCTTGTCAAAGGCTTTTGTGCTCCATGTGTTTCTGGGAGCGGGGAGGTGTGTGTGTGTGTGTGTGTGTGCGTGTTGGGGGTGGAGGGGCGACGGTGGTGGTGGTAGAATTCCTCTTTCATTTCCTTTGCTACTTGCTCCACAATATGGGATACCCTATTTAAGAAACAGAGCTGTCATCTCCATCATCATAATTACTGGACACCATCTGTTGAGCAGGTCCTTCTACCAACTGCCACTGAACACAGTTTCTCAGCACAACATGCCAACGCAACAAGCTGTACACAGTTCTTCAGGGTGCTAACACGCTGGGATTTTGCATACTATAAGCATTAGTCTGGTATAGGGAACATTGTCAGGCCTTATCAGTGGATTTCAGTGCACAAGCCAGTTCTGTGCTCCCTGTTCATCGCAAAGCAGCACCTTGAATCAGTTGATCAGGCTATTCTTTTCCATTAAGGCTATTATTTTGCTATTGCTTTAATTAAAAAGATTGATTACTTGGTGATGTCTTACACCAAGAGTGTAAGGTTTGAGTTTAGAATAGGTTCTGCTCCAGATACTGACATGCTATCATCTTTCTCTTCTTTTAAAATTCTCTTACAATTTTGCTCTTCTCTTGTGAGTAGTTGGTGTAGTGAGCTGACTACCACTGATGCTATTGTTGAGATTTATGGTATGGTATTATTGTTAATGAATTGAAAAAAGATGTAATTTAAAACCGTGTTTGAAGAGCTTACATTTTCAATGCTCTCCTCATCACTTGCTTTCAAAGTCTTACACTCAGATAGCTTATTCAGATTGTTCTTTTCTTTTGAATTACACAAGTGTCAGAAACACAAACTTTGCCGATTGACTCCGGTGGCAAGAGTCACATTAGCATAGCAAAATTGAGTCTCGACCCTGTTTTAGGTAAGAGAGGAAGTGTGCCCCCCGTACCCCCCTCCCTCTCTTCTCACACACATCCCCGTTTGCGTTTGCACAGCTGTCCCCAGTGAGGCTCATTTAGGTTGATCGCATCGCAGTCATCTGATGAGCGCCCTGAGCCTAAGCTGTGATGGCAGCCCTGCCGATTAGCAGTAATTGGCGCTGGCACTGTAGAAACATTTGCACAGATTCACAGCCGCTCTTTTTTTTCTCCTTTTTTTTTTCTTTTTTTTGTGGTGAATATTCATCTCCATCGCAGCTCCCATCCGTTCAACAGATGCAGCGCGGCTGTACTCTCTCACACTTACCCCCCCCCTCCATCACTCCTTCCCTCTCTCCTTCCATCCCTTCCTCCTCTCCTCTCCTCTCCTCTCCTCTGCGCTCTCTCGCTCTCTCTCGCCCTCCCCTTCCTTGAGCTCCCCCTGTGGTGTTGTCTGCTGTTCTCCTGTGTCGGGCCTGTACTTTGGTTTGGTTCGCATCTGTGGGCCAGCTTGGCACAGGTTGTAGATGATCTGCTGTATTCTGTGCAGCGTCAGTTCAGTACACTACCACCAAACTGGTGCTTTTTTCAGGTCTGCTCTGCTATTTAATCTCATCTTGTCCACACTCTTTTGTGTGTGTGTGGGTGTGGGTGTGGGTGTGGGTGGGTGTGGGTGTGGGTGGGTGGTGTGTGTCTTTTTTAATTTAATTATTTTATTTGTCTTTTAGCTATGTCCAAGGCAGCGGTGAAGATTTCGGGAGACTTGCTGAGCAACCCCCTCTGTGAGCAGGACCAGTCCTTCCTGGACTTCATGGCGGCTCTGGACACGGCCATGAAGCGAATGGACGCCTTCAACCAGGAGAAGGTGAGCAGTCCAGAACCTAACTGGTCCATCGGCCAACTCCATACCCAAGCCATGTGTGAGCTTTTATCGTGGTGCAATCCATGGTGATTCAGCACAGGCAAACGGGCCAACTTTGAGAAATTAAATGCACGAATGGGGGCGTTCACAGTAGAGAGCTTCTAAGGCAAAGAATAAGAATACCATTCAGTTGGAGCTGTGTAGAGTCTGTTTTTGTATGGTGAAGAACCTGTTAGTATATGGTGTAGTAGACTGAAATTTTAGTTCGTTCACATTTCTCAAACGTACAGTGACTACGACACACCTCTCCCCATGTTGTGATTATCGCCGCCTCATTTGTGGACCAGAAAAGCCCTTCCTCCCCTCACACATTTGTGGACCATCTTGTCTCCCTTGCTCCCGTTTGAGATGCCACACTTCCACGCCACTGGCCACTGGTCCATTGGCTGCTCATCTCGTACTGTGTGTGTGTGTGTGTGTGTGTGTGTGTGTGTGTGTGTGTGTGTGTGTGTGTGTGTGTGTGTGTGTGTGTGACTCAGTCGTGCTGTTTAAAATAACACATTTCTATAGAATGGCGGCATCTCTCCTCACTGTCACAGCCCTTGTATAATGGGATCGGGGTGTTCCTTCCTCCCAGTCTTTACTTAATCCTCTCAAGCTTTCAGTCTTTCTGTCATGGACTCTTTCCTTTTCTTCTTCTTTTTCTACTTCTCCTTCTTCTTCTTCTTCTCCTTCTCCCTCTCTCACTCTTTT